>NW_018407055.1:88725-207663 GCF_002113885.1 Mizuhopecten yessoensis | reverse complement strand
TCAAAGATCTTTTCCCAAACTACTAAAGCAGTTGTATGTCAATGTGTGTCTTTAATCATAGGTATATTTACACCATGTGTTTTGAGAAAAATATATCGGATAATAATCAGGAAAGAAAGTGCATAAGTTAAAACGCGGCGGGGCTACTAAACCTATATTACCTTTTTTTTAAAGGGTTGCAAAGATGGTCGTTTTCATTCCAAAATGTATTTTCTTATGACAATTCGTTCTCTAATATTTTTAAATTCGATAGCAATTCACCATTCTGAAAGTCTTTAAATGTCTCATGCTGTTGATAGGACCACCCCCACCCCCTCTCAAATCAACTGATTTGAAGTTCCCAATAATTGAGAGTGCATGACGGGAAGTCTGACTAATATCTCTATCATCATCGTAACATATAGCTATTGGCATTTATCTGTCTGTTTACTCGTGATTTTACCTCCTCGCATCAACTAATGTCATAAATCCCAAGGGTTAGTGTTGGATCCCTTTTGCAACTCATAGGAGCATGTTAATGCCCTATTGTCATTTCAAACAAATATATACCGGGCTACAGATTGGAAAGCTCAACCGTTTCTATGTTATGACACATACATGAAGGTAATGTCCTGGTACGGAGAAAATCCTCCTGGCCAATATTGCTTATACAGACGTAATCGTCTTTCCATACCTAGGGATCACATGAACGGTAGCATGGTTATATTCAAGTAGTAAAGATAAACACCCAACGTACTTTCTTTTAGCAAAAGTCCAAAAGCTCCTGACATCAAATCAACAAACTTATACAACATATAATATTTCATACCAAATAGACACATGCAAGCATGTTATGGAAGGTAACATTCAAAGAAAAAAATCCTTACATTCCCATTTAAGTCTCTGCCCCGCTGGACCCAGGGGCAACACACTTTCATTTTTTTTAAAATAAATAAGATGATGTTTTCATAAAATAAGAGTAATTCGTCATGTGTTACAACATCTAAAATGGTTTTCTGATTTTGATTACAGATGGATTTAGGTTATCACTTTGCCAATGTTTCAAAATTGCTCATTCATATCGCCAAATTTCCTGAGTAAAATCGGGTTGAAAGTCGACAATTATATTACACTTTAAAAGCGCGATATTGTGCATCCATGAAAAAGAAGTAATATTTGTTATGAGAACAATTCTAAACTAAACGTTTGCTTTTTCAACGAAATTTGACCCACGACAAAACCATGTTATTGATAATATAAATAATTTATATTATTATTATAGCAATTACTGCTAAAAAGAATTGCCGTATAACAATTAACAGAATATTTTGACCAAAAGCAAGCTTGGCTTTGCAAATATTAATTTGCTTGTTTGTTTGTTTATTTGATTTTGTTTAACGTCCTATTAACACCTAAAGCCATTTAAATTAATCCTCGATATCCAGGGGTTACGCTAACTTTCGCTCTTTACACCTCTGGAATATGTCATAACAAAAGTGAAGGCGCGCGGCTAGTTATTTGATTGGTGTCAGGTTAAAAAGGCTTCTCGTCTCATCCGCAAGGTATTGCACACTGTACCTTAATTTTTGCTATGACATATTCCAGGGATGTAGAGAGCAAAACTGAGCGTATCCATGGGTATTGAGAATGAGTAGAATTCTGCAAACATTCTTTTTCCGACATATTGATTATATATTTTTTACAACGTTATAAGGTTAAAGCTTTTGACATTAACGTGATAAAGAAGTGAACAAGGAAGTTTTGTTCACGCTGTAAATTATTCTAACGGGGCACGTCATTGGTTGATGTTTATCTATCAATACACGTTATATAAGAAATGTGTTGCACTGTGCTAGACAGTACAACATGAAGCCACCATGGAGAGAAACTTGGTGCTCAGCGTTGCTGTTGGTGCATTTACTACATTCTTTTATAGACGTATCAGGTGAGTAAAACAATTGCATATCTATATAAAAGGTTTTTGGTGTCAGTATGTTGTTCTCGCTGGAAACTATTGTGTTATTGGTCCATTTCACCACCTGTGTTTTACACCTGATCCGTTTTTATATTACCATTTTAATATGTGTTGCCTTCGATGTGTATAGCGTCTTATGAGTTTCCTTTTGACGCCTCAGACCAGAACTGACCCTCTTGTGTCAGGTGGACTGTACGCCTTCGCAAACAAACACGATTACGTTACTTATTAGGGCTTTTCAACAATGGGTAAAAATACTTTTTGTAATTTTCGGCTGCTTTTTCGCGGTATTGCAACATTTTCAAGCACCTCAAACATCCAATATGGCCGACAAAACGTTATACGTGAAACTCTTAAAAACGCCATAGCTCGAAAACCGTTCAATATTCGATGTCTTCATTTTTTCTGTTAAGTTTGGCATATTTACCATCCTACGCCATTTTTAATATTTTCTCTTGAAGATGCCGACAATACGCTGATTTTTTTGTCCAAATCTACTCACCAAAAATATTCATAACTTGCGCAAGTCGAAAAACATTTTGGTAATACTTCGTCAGTTACTACGAACTCAAAAAGATCTGGTTAGAGTACATTTCTACTGCGGTTGGGATCATCAGTCATTCCTCAGCTGGGCAAACCAAACTATTTTATGTATACATAAAATCATAATTGAAGGACTATTTAATGTTTGCTCAGTATGGACTACCTACATATACAACATAACTTGTTGACTGACTATATTAATCCGATGTGTCTCTAACCTTATTTAGCACTCTGGGAATCCCTTACTACTTTTTTTCAGACACTGTAGACTTTCCCCAGCTCATTGGTATTTTGCTTAGTTTAATTTAATTTTCATTAATTATTAATTTTTCGATATTCCCGCAATGGTGCCAGTACTTTTTCAGATACTGTAGAATTTCGCAGGCTCATGTCTGTTAATTTGTGTAACTAAATTAACGTGTCATATTGGTTGTGTCGAAATCCCGTCGGGTAGAAATTATAATCCGTTGTCTTATGAAGTCAACTGCGGTCTGGATTTAATATCTCAAAACACAACAAATCAAGACATTTGTTTCCAGGAACATGACGACGTTAAAACACCTGTATTACGAAATAGATAAATATCAGATTAAAGTTAGTTAAGGCCTGGTCATCTTAACGAGTCGTTAACTTAAGTTTTCAAACTATACTTTAAATAAATATCTAGAATATCAAGTATTAAACGGTTTCTTTTCTTCAATTGATAGTTATGAATTCTTCAATTTTTAATTTTAGTTTGGATGTTTAATAATTTGGAAAAAAACACTGGTTAAAAACGTGTGCATTTAAGTGCGGTGAAGCTAACCAGATATTTACAAATAAAGACATGTACTGTTTCTTACCTTTCATTTCAAGTATGTCGATATTAACAACGCAATACTAGGCTTAATTGGAAATGTATGTCCTTCGCTGTTATCAGTAAGTTCATGTTTTTTTCAACTTGACTTTCCCAATCACACTCGAAAGAAAATGGGTAAAGCGATATGATTTTTGTTTTATGTGTTGTTTATATACAAGTGCAGTGTAATCCTTGAAACCAACGTCAACAAGTAAACAAAAATATGAGTCTTGTGAACAATGGGTAGAACCAAAAATCCGCAATTTGGTATTTTTTCTGTTTCACTAAACAGTTGTATGTCAATGTGTGTCTTTAATCATATGTATATTTACACCATGTGTTTTGAGAAAAATATTTCGGATAATAAACTGGAAGGCAAGTTTATAACGTAAAACGCGGCGAGTCTACTTAAGGGGGAGATACAAGTCATATGGCATATCCACTTGCATATACAACCAAGTGTACAATAAGATTGTAATATTTCACTTTAACAACAAGAAACATATCCTTATTAAATACCAAAATGTTCATTTATAGACAATAATAATTTTAAAAAGTTAACTCCAATCTTTCTGAGAACATATTTAAGTTCATTGGATGGTCGCGTCCCTAGCTAACACAAGCTAAGTCCTAAAATTCCACAAAAATGTTATTTAATTTCTTCAATCTATAGTCTATGAAAACCTACAAAGGAATTCACTCACAATCCCCTTAAAATAAAATACTGGCACATTTTCCTGATGGTTGTTGGCCAAAATTTTCAGCCATTTTTTTGCTAGAAAATAGTCCATGTAGTCAGTGAAGCAAAAGTATGGAGGCTCAAAACTGCAAAACTGAAAATAAAATTAATAAAACATTTCCTTCATTTTTACTAAATCCTTTTAAAACTTTGATGGGTTTATTATCTTAAAATATAGTTTCGATTTCCAAATTGGAAAATGTTTCAGACAATCTTTGAAAGAGTTATTACCCTTTATTTTATCTTAATTTCAAAACTGTTCAGAAATCTTCTCCCTGATTTCTACACAAACAGTCGTTAAACCTGCTTGGCTTTGTTGCCACAACATGTAGTTGTGCTTTCTGAATTGGAATTTGATTTTGGTCATATTTCACAGAACTATTGCCCTTTTATTCTTCAACATTTCAATCTTGTCCAGAAATTTGTTCCCTCAGTTTTTCACCAAGATTGTTGAAACATGGCAGGCTTTATTTTCACGAGGTGTGTATGTGCTTCCCAATTCAAAACTATTAACTGAACAATGTTTAAAATAGTTATCTTTACTGGCAGATAAACTTACCTCATGTATGAAATTAATGTGATGTATTATAATCTACAAACAGTAGCCTTTCTGTTCAATGAATCTGTTGTATAGGACGACAGATAGAATCTACACAGTATAATTGGTGTATTTGTCACATCAGTAAAATTATACCTGTAGGGAAACTTATCAAGTATATGACTTCCATTATGGTTGGTTGTCTGAAAATATAAATCAACAACACATCAGTTTAGATACCGTTAATATGCTTCATTATAAAAATTAGCTGAAGATATGATCTGATATTTCAATTAGCCTGACTATATTTCATTCAAATTAATTTAATGAAAGATATATAATGTTGTAGAATACCTAAACCTATACTCATCATAAAATATTTTCTGTATTCAACAATAGTAAAAAAAAATATTTCTTAAATATTACAACTCCCCTCTAATTACCCCTGTTATGATTATCTATGATAGCAAACAGAGGGATTTTGGCCTTACACACATAATCAACTTTAAAAATTAATTGACCAGTGAATCACATCAAACAGTATAGGTTATTAGCAAATTCGTTGTTGAAATTGCCAATCTGTGATATGTGTGAAAATTGCCTCCTGAAGTGCACTTTGGATTTTTTCACCAGTTATACCTACTGAGGAGAACATTGAACACAAAATTGTTTGAAAACTGGCCACTTAGATACACTCCTACCATGGTTGGGCTTGAGATACTGGTTGACTTGGTACATGGATACTTATACATGTAACACCAGATCCAGATGCACAAAAGTTTTGTAAGTTGTAAGTCATGATCAATTCTAATATGTTTATCAAGGAATAATTCTAATATGCTTACCAAAGAAATGATTTCCAAGAGATCAATGGCTGAACTAGCTGCATCACTGACTGACTGTAATCAGATCTTTATGAAAAGGCTTGCAGGATATTAAGAGGAAGAAGTTATTTGGTTGGCTGCCTGGTTGTTTGGTGAGTTGGCAGAGCTAGTTGTCTGATTTGACAGGGTTGGTTGGCTAGTGGCTAAGCGCCCAACTGATTCGATGGGTAATGTGTAGTGTATCTGTCATCTATAAAATAACAAAAATATAACAATTGTACTAAAACATTTTCTGACTGACATATATTATCTACACAGTTTGTGTAGTAAACTATTTCATTTACATATTTAATCAGCATTGTGTAATTTTATATCAGGTGGCATATGTCTCAAATGTAAACACCTTAGCTAGAAAACATCAAAACATTTATCTTTCATCCCGATCAGTGCAGTTATCCATTTAGCCTATATTTACTAGATACAGTCCATATTGTCCAGTATATTTGTTCTGATGAGTGCAGTATGCACAGAGGGTGTCATATAAAGTAATAGACTTGTCTACAGCTAAAATAGGCCTAATATTGTCCCCAGAACAATGCTTGGTTGAGAATTATGACTAACCATTATCAAGACAGGAATGGTTGAACTTAACAGCAGTCTAGTTGGGTAGTTGACCGGCCTTGTTGATTAGTATAGTTGACTTGAGCAGTAGACTGGTTTGGTTAAATTGGGCTGGTTAGCTGGACTGGTTGACTTGGACTGGTCAACTGGAGAACTAGCTGTCTGGACTGTGTAACTTGGGCTGGCTAACTGGACTAGTTGACTGGGATGGGGGAGTGTACTGGTTGACTGGTCTGGTTGACTTTGCTGACTGACTGGACTGGTTGACTTGGACTGGCTGACAGGACTGGCAGACTTGGGTTGGCTGACTAAACTAGTGGACCAACTGCTCAGCTAGTTTGTCATGTATCTGTTTCCTGTAGCATAGGAAAAATAAAACAGTTCTACACAAAACATCTTGGACTGTTTTCTTGGTTACGCTTACATATAAAAATAAATATCACAACTTTAAACTAAGGTAGAGGTAGGTACTGATTCCTAAACAAGCTCTTTAGTTTTCATATATGTGCATTACATAATTTACAGAATGAAGGTGCTCCTAAGTACATTTGATTACAAAGTGGTGACTATTGGTCTATCTAGTAGTTCTGAACATCATACATAATGCTGCCATAATTTATACTGTCAGAGTTTACATACGTTACCTGTTCAAAATTATCTGCTGTACAGGTAGAAATTTTAAATACAGAACTTGATATATGTGTTTTTCAACCCAACGAAGCAACATTGACACCAACAAACTTCAAATTTATCCATTGTCTACATTTATATAATTACAATAACATTTCCCATTCAAATTGTTTTACAATCACTTACATAATGTTACAATGATATTATTTCATGTTAAAAAAGAGGCCCGGGGGCCTTAGTAGCTCACCTGGTATTTTTTTTTTTCAATTCAAAACCAGTTTTGGTGGGAAAGACAACAAGAAAATGAGGTTCCATGTTATGTCCCAGTTTTCCTTAATTTCCCCTATCTGGGCCTCACATGCACCTTTTATACAAGTTAAACAAAATTGAGTTGTTTTCCCCTAAGCATGCTTCAGACCATATTTGGTTTAAACCCCATGTTATTTATAAATAAATATTTGGTTAGTTAAAAATCCCTTCAACAGTACAGAAGGAGATGGATCATTAATGTTTCCTCTATTTCCCCTAATGGGCCTCACTCATCTGCGTCAAAGAAGGGTGTCCACACACCTCAGTTTAAACAAAATTGATTCTTTTGTCCCTAAGAATGCTTCAGACTGCATTTGGTTTAAATCCCTTCACTTGTATAGTAGGAGACAAACAAATCCTCAATTTCCCCTATTGAGCCCCGCCCCTATGCTCCCAGAGGGGCCACACCCTCTGTTTATACAACCTTCAGGCTCCTTTGTCCAAAGATACTCTAGAATAAATCTGGTCAAAATCCTTCAATTGATTGAAAAGAAGAAGATTTTTAAAGATTTACCTATTTTTCCCTAGTTTGCCTCGCTTCTCTGCCCCAAGGGGGACCATACCCTCCGTTTATAAAAAAACTGAGAACCCTTTAACCAATGTTGCTCTTGACCAAATTTGGTCAAAATCCTCCAAGCCGTTCAGGACAATTAGCGTTTTAAAGGAAAAAGTTGACAGACGCCGGTCACCGGACGACGGCCGCTGTGGCATGTGATAAGCTCACTTGGCCATTCGGGCCAGGTGAGCTAAAAATGGCAAAAGTATTTTGCGCAGTTAAGTATGAAAAAATGTCATCTTTTATCCAGTTATTAAATTGACAAACTTCAGAAACAGGCAGAGTGACTCAAGTAGACTTGTTGGCTCAGTTGTCTGTGCGGAAACAAGTCAGCTGGTCTGCTGCATCGGGACTGTTGGCAGGTCTTACAGGTTGGGTGGTATGAAGGATTAGATGGTCTGATGTGTTAATACATGCTTCGTATGAGCGGTTTCTTAGCATGTAATACTGGTTAGGTCATCAGACTGTGATAAATGGGAGGGTGGTTTGGATACACCGGTGGAATTGCCTGATCAACAACAATAAAATCCTGTTTTACCTTTTATATAACAGCTAAGAATACTTTAGTTATAGCATTAAACATACACTTACTTGTACTAAGTTGATATCGATAAATTATATGAATACAATGATATTCACAGATTTAATGACAATTTTGGACATGTAGGAAATATGCAATCAATGTCTTTATTCATACAATGACACAGTACTTTTACTCTCATCATATTCAGATTAATTCCATGAACTCACCTAAATATCCCCAAATTTAAGATCTTCATTATGTAAGTCTGGTTGTATATTATGCACCATGATTTTTGCTGTTTTCCTTTGTATTTTACATCGTACACGGCCCCATCTAGAGATGTATTACACACAACAAAGTAAAGGTGCGTTAGATTACACACACTAGTACAGTATAGGAGGGCTGGATAAGGCCAATACCATAACACCATATTCCTCATCTTTTCCTGTAACATCTTCCAGCACATAGCCTTCTAAATATTCGTCTTTATTCAAGTCACCTAGTGAGAAATAGAAAGTGAAATGACACAACTCAGTTCAAACAGGTGTTTTTTACGGAAAATTAATATCATTGTTTTTTATCATCCCTTTATCTGTCATAGAAACATGAATGTACAACCCTTAAAATATAAAATCCATGGTTAAAGATTTTGGAACACCAATCTGAGAAGTAAGTTTGAAAGACTGCAAGCATTTTTACTGATGTTACTTATAAGCAATTACTGTTGCGACAGTTTCCTCAACAAAAACAAATTCCTTGAGAGCATGGTCCAGTAAGAGACATTAAAAATACTGTAACACCAATGTAGTGAAAAAACAGAATATACACTATTGTTTCTTTATATCAGCTATTTAAGGGCTGCAATATTTCAGTCGTTGACTCAGCATATGTTGTAATACATGTATAGATACTTTGAAATGAACAGTGGCTGGCCAGATGCAAACTTTGCAAAAAATGATTGTTAGAATTCAAAGCTGACCACAGGGTTTTGCTTTGATCAGCATCAACTGTTTTAACTTGTTGAACCAGAACAGAAAGAACCGGTACAGACTGGGGCTAACCTCTGGGTATGGCACATGTAAATCATGCGGTCAATATGTTTATAATGTTTATTTTTGTGTCATGAAAACAGTCCAGTAAACATTTAACATAAATTTTATAACTGTGTACCTGTTCTATCAGCGTTCTATGTGAAGGCATATTTTGGTTGTAGAATCAATTCACAAAACTTAATGTATATATATATTTAACAGATTAAATGACAAAATAAGTTAATTGTCTATAAAACACTTTGCGAATCAATACTATTTAGTAACCGCTCGACCAATCCACTTATGTTTACCTGATCCTGTTGCCTTAGAAACTGTAGTATTTGTCATCTTTCTTGTTGCCAGTTCTCATAGGTTTCTTAACTCATGAATTGCGGTAACCACAGAAGGTCACTTTGGGTACAAACTGAAAACAAAATTATATACATACACATGTAGTGATGTAGATTACTTCAAAATGCCTTCCAGTTGCTAAATTAAACTTTAAAAGACATTTTCTCTTTCCCAGGACTAATTTGAAGTGCTACATGAGTATGAGTCTCCATACAGTCACGCACGGTCTTTTATACTCGAGTTACATTTTCGGGGGCTACTGACAGGGGGTAACAATACATAACACCTGCTATTTACGGGAATAAATGTATTGAAATGGCAATGTATCAAATAATGATACAAACATAGATGGTAGGAAATGTGTCAAAAATTAAAATGATTATATTTTGCAAATACTTATTGTCAATACAGCGAGAAAGTTTTCGGACTCCAAACAAATGCGTGTAACCACGTGAGAAAATGCAGATCTGACACGTTCAACACGGGGCAAACACTTCATAAAAAGTGTTATAGGAGCGATAAGAAACTGACGATCTGCGATCGACTAGCTCAGTGATAATAAATGCAGCATATATTGCATGATATTAACGGATCTCGAACGTAAAAGTAATATTTATGTGTAAATCGTACTCACTTGCAAACGGACTGTCCTTGGTTAGCTTACCGGATGTGCCCAACAACACCTGTGCTATTGTTTATATTCCGCTTCCTAAGAACTATATGTGTTCCAGTTTTATGATTTTTGAACATTTAAGTTTAAGATTACATATTTTTATGATACATCTGTTGTTGCATAACATGTAACATTGTCATTTTGAGACAACGATATCAGTTTTATCGATGTTTCGCAAAGATTTTCGGATTCGCGTATTGATATCACAGAATGTAAAAAGTCCATCAAAGCGAGATGTAAACAACATTGTGAATTAAGTCTGTGAAATCCCCGTTTTTTCTACTGAATCTACATGCATGCCGTGTTTTCTTCATTAGCAGTCATTGGTATTGACATCCATTTAATCAAAACTTATCATGTGACCGATTGTCAAGACCAGATTGTTTTTTTATACAAGGTATGAAGACACGCAGTTTCGCTTTCTTTAAAAAGTCTGAAAACCTGCTGAAATTTGTCACACCCACGTGTGTTCAGAAAGAATTTTTGTCGATATAGAATAGAATTTCGGAAATATCTCGATAGGTTTCCATTCCTTATATGTGCGAGAAATAAATTATTTATATTTAGTAATATTTTATCGTGTAATAAAAGCTAAACCGATGCAACCTTAAACTATTCCAAAAACATTCGTTTTCTTCTTAAAACACATTTGTTGAGAAAAAACATGATTTTGTTAATTGTTTGTTCATCAATGAAACCATTTGGCACCAAAAAATGCGTCACATGACTCATTGTTCTTGAATTTTACCACTGAAAAAATGCCAGTTTTCACCAATGGTCACTGTATCTCCCCCTTAACCTATATTGCCTTTTTTAAAGGGTTGCAAAGATGGCCACTTTCATTCCAAATTTTATATACTTATGACAATTCGTTCTCTAATATTTTTAAATTAGTTTGAGATTCAACATTCTGAAAGTCCTTAAATGGCATAGGCTGTTGATGCGACGTTTAACAAACCAAACCATTTTGATAACTTCTCTGCAACGTATTTAGCATTAGCATTAGCAATAGAGAATTAAGAACTTTCGAGCTCCCTTGACATTTATGCAATCATGGCATGTCTTTAAAAGTAATATTATACCTATCATCCCTTTTATCGTTTTACTTCTAAGCACCCGATGGAACAAATAGCGATCCTACCTTTTCTATATGATAACATTTAATTTCATGATCTCAACTGATGCTAAAAGCAAATGTTATGGACAAATGATAACTGTTTAGAATGATATTTTCCCCATAATCCTTAACGTACAGACCCCTTCCCGTTGCAGCCCCTTCACAAATCAACTGATTTGCAGTTCCCAATAACTGAGAGTGTTTGACGGGAAGTCTGGGGTTAGGGTTGGATCCCTTTGCAAATCATAGGAACATGTTAATGCTCTTTTGTCATTTCCAACAAGTATATACCGGGCTACAGATTGGAAATCTCAACCGTTTCTATGTTATGACACATACATGAAGGTAATGTCCTGGTACGGAGAAAATCCTCCCGGCCAATATTGCTTATAGAGGTGGTATCGTCTCTCCATACCCAGGGATCACATGAACGGTAGCATGGTTACATGTATATTAGAAAAGCTATACACCCCAACCTACTTTCTTTAAGCAAAAGTCCAAAAGCTCCTGACATCAAATCAACAAACTTATACAAAATATGATATTTCATACCATAGAGCCACATGCAAGCATGTTATGGAAGGTAACATTCAAAGAAAAAAATCCTTACGTTCCCATTTAAGTCTCTGCCCCGCTGGACCCAGTGGCAACACACTTTTCATTTTTTTTTACAAATAAATAAGATGATGTTTTCACAAGATAAGAGTAATTCGTCATGTATTAACGACGTCTGAAATGGTTTTCTGATTCAAATTACAGATGGATTTAGTTTATCACTTTGCCAAAGTTTCAAAATTGCTCATGAATATCGCCAAATTTCCTGTGTAAAATCAGATTGAAAGTCGACAACTATATTACACTTTAAAAGCGCGATTTTGTGCATCCAGGAAAGGGAAGTAATATTTGTTATGAGAACAATTCCGAATTAAACGTTTGCTTTTTCAACGAAATTGGACCCACGACAAAACCATGTTGTTGATAATATAAATAATTTATATTAATATTATAGCAATTACTGCTAATTGAATTTCCGTATTAATATAATAAAGAACATTTTGACCAAAAACTTGGCTTTGCAAATATTCACAGTAAAATGTATCCTCAATATCCAGGGGTTACGCTCACTTTCGTTCTTTACCCCCCTGGAATATGTCATAGCAAAAGTGAAGGCGCCCGGCTAGCTTTTTGATTGGCGTCAGGTAAAAAAGCCTTCTCGTCTCATCCACAAGGTATTGCACACTGTGCCTTCACTTTTGCTATGACATAGAGAGCGAAAATGAGCGTATCCATGGGTATCGAGGATGATTAGAATTCTGCAAACATTCTTTCTCCGACATATTGATTATATATTTTTAGTACGTTATACGGTTAAAGCTGTTGTCGTTTACGTGATAAAGAAGTGAACAAGGAAGGTTTGTTCACGCTGTAAATTATATTAACGGGGCACGTTATTGGCTGATTTTTATCTATCAATATACGTTATATAAGAAATGCGTTGCACTGTGTTATACAGTACAACATTAATAATAATAATAATAATAATATACAGCATTTATATAGCGCCCTATATAATTTGTAAAATTACTCTAAGGCGCTTTACAACATATGGATAATAGTAATGGTTATAATTGTGAAAACAAACAACAATGGCTTGCAATCACTTTCATACATTTAACAAGCAATGTGCACATTTACATGACGTCTTTGAAAAGATTCTAAAATGCAGACGTGAAGAGGTGAGTTTTTATGTCCCTCTTAAGCCACCATGGAGAGGAACTTGGTGCTTAGCGTTGATGTTGGTGCCTTTACTACATTCTTTTGTAGACGCATCAAGTGATTGAAACAAGGGCTTTGACATGATTTCAATGAATGTTTTGGAGGTACATTAATGTGATTTTAACAGTGACTGCCAAAATCAATCTTCTATTTTTCAATAAATCAATCAAAAGAATTCGATGCTAGCATATCGATTCTGGAAAAATAGATATTTGAATTATTGGTCAATTTTCCCTTTGGACCCCGCCGGGGTTCGGGACAAGAACTCCAATATAATCATTTGATACCCTCTTCAATCAAGGATGATGTTGACAAAGTTTGAAAGCACACGCATTCAGATGACGCGCGACGACGGACGAAATGTGTTGCTCGGGTGACCTTAAAACCCGATTCTGCAGAGGGCCCCACATTGATTGACTTCTAGGAAATAATAAAACATATAGCATATAATAATGATAAAAAAATAACAAACGAGATATCTTCAAAATACCACCTGTGTCGGACGGAGAACAAACTAAAAAGTAAAAAAAACCCACTACATGAGACCTTTGTGATATTCTTACTTTGGAGAAATTTCACATTTTATCCGGACGTTTTCTCGTCAAATCCTTCGCGGAGTCCATTTTTAAAACCTTTTTATAATGAACATACTTATTCCTTATATTTTCCCGCTCGGTACAAACGCTCAGACGATCTGACGTCTGCTCATCAAATTAACTTACCATTCCATTTTCGGTCCGGATCAGGCAGCTTGTTGATATGTCAATCCCGTAACCTACAAAATGGCGTCGCTCAGGTTGAAAATTTGGAACAATCGAACACCGGAGACTCTACTGTTGGAATAAAGCAGTTATTGGTGAAAATTAGGGTGTTTGTAGATAACCCATTTATTGATATATGTGAGGTATGTGTTGTGTTAGACCTGTTTTGTTGTTAATTCCAAAACTTTGGGCTACCAAATTGTTTTCGAGAATTACTCCTTTTCCTCTCTCGCCTAACACCGGACCTCTATCTTGTCAAAATGTGTCAAATTAGTGATAGGATCAGAGGACACTCGGGTTAGACTTCAGCTACGACACATGATTTGCAGGTCATTTGTTTGAAATGAATTAAACTATCAATGTGCCCGTCCACCGTCCACTGTATGCATGTTATCACAGGGGTTCGTTACAAATGTCGTAAATACACAGCTTACATAACGGGTACATATATGTGCTGTGACCCATACCAGTATATATACATATATATATATAGCATATGTGTATTTCAGACATTTATAACGAACCTCTGTGATGTAATTGAGGTTTTCCCTACATCCGTTGAATACAGAACAGGGAACATTTTCTGATCCTTTGCTTTGATTCCTTAGAGGTACTGTACAAAATGTCTCTTTAAAATTTGACGGACAGTTTCATCATCAGGATTATCCACACTTCATTTGCATGTTAACATAGATGTATACAGAGTGAATCAATGTAAATCCATGTATAATACACTGTGTCTGTTGATTTATTATTATTTGGTACTGTACCATTTTTTTCTTTAAAAGAGCTAAAAACAACAAGGTACATGTATGAATTTTTAAAGGTGTAGGTATAACATGTAATATTGTTAGCTTTCTGGTATTGTACAATAGCAGTTAAAATATTCACACATTGTGCTATGTTGCTACCTAAAATAGCTTAATCTTACCTGTTTTACAAGACACATATTTTTTAATTTACAATATTTAATTGTTATTAACTTCTACTCTAAAGTGTGTGTGGGTTTTTTTTTTACCAAGGGGGCATATACGGCATACACACGTGACAGTTTTTATAATTATTTATGTTTTGATACTTTGATCACAGTGCTTCTCACCTCTGTAAACCCACATTAAAGTAAACATATGCGCGTACATATATCAGGCGGCTCATCATCATTTACGTTGATAGACAACGAAATTCTTCATCTGACCTGTTCTCCTTTGCGCTGAAAGCGACTATGCCTAGACTTGCACATGCCTAGCTTTCGTGTAGCTGACGGTTGATTTCCTGTTGAGTGACATAACGTTACACATATTTAAATCTTTGTTTCAAACATGAAACCTGTCTGTGAAGGAGGTAAACACTTGTAAAGTTCACTCCAGAGTATTCTTCTTGATCATTTGATAAAGGATAGGCATTTATCCTCCCGTGTTCAATATTGCATGCTTCCCGGCGAAGTTTTCTGTTCCAGTCTTTTTCAACCAATCAGATTGTGGCAAATTTCGAAGGCAGCGATTTTCAAACCGCAACTATTTTTATTGCTTAACCTGATTCGTCAAAAACGTCTATAACTTTAATTTTTAAACCCGTTTTAATGAAGAAATACTTCAAACCATAATGAAAACGTTTGCAAAGTTCACGTTTATAAGTAACGAAGTGAAACATATTTTCCCCCCAGAGATGTTTAAAACGTTTTTTTTAGCTTCTGATAATAACCAATCAGAGCGTCACAAATTTAAAGTCCGTTCTGCACGATGTCAAAGAACAAATATCGCATAGTATATTGTAGTTGCGTTTTGTGTTTCGAACTAAAGCTTTTTAATTCAAATATATATATACCACGCGTACGATACAAAAAGCGCTCGCAATTAAAATACATAAAAGAAGTAAATAGGAAATATTAATATTAATGTACCATTTTTGGAAATCAGAAGAATTACATTAAGCAATTGATTGAATGAATGAATAAATGATTAATTTCACAAAAAGAGAGTTAAATATACTTAATCTTGTAGAACTTGAAATATAATTGGATACAGATAGGAGAATATGGT
This sequence comes from Mizuhopecten yessoensis, assembly GCF_002113885.1. Lineage (NCBI taxonomy): Eukaryota > Metazoa > Mollusca > Bivalvia > Pectinida > Pectinidae > Mizuhopecten > Mizuhopecten yessoensis. Next base: position 191,840 of record NW_018407055.1, on the reverse strand, counting down.
TGTTTTCATTTGCATCACATATCTCCCAACAGTTTAGCCTGACAAATAAAGATAAGTTGTTGTGAGTTTCTTGGGATATATTCCGAAAAAGTACAATACATTTATTATTTTTTGTTTATTAAACAAAGTTTCCCAATTTCCTAAAATCTTAAAGACATCAACTGTTCTTGATTTTGAAATTTGAATAGGTGTTATTAAATGAAGTTTCATTATTCATAATCTTGTACTACAGCATACATTTATGATTTTTTCGCCTACTTTCAAGAGGAGCCCAGCCAATTTTGTTGTACAAAATATAGTGGGGGAACCTCTACGCAGTTCTGTTATCATTCTTGCAGTCTCTAGTTAGACTGAGATATGTTTTAGATTGTGTAAACAATTATCCCAAACAACATCTGCATATTCAAATATGGGTCTAATATATGGTATATACAATGTGGTTAATGACTGTATGTCTAGTGTATTTTTCATCATCCTTAAAATAAAATTATTTTATACGAGTTTTGAGAAAAAAATCATAAATGTGGTCAATCGACTTCGCATCATCACTGAATGTCAAGCCAATGTGTGGATGTGTTCGGCCGACAGCAACAAATTCATCGTAAAAGTATACATTTGGATGATGTGTATTCATTTTTTAGATATTGTAACAGATTATGTTTTAATGTCACATTTATAAGCCGAGTTTTATAAAGCTGAGATCATCTGTTAGGTTTTGTGCTAATTCGATAAGATAATCGTCTGTTACAGCATACAGAAAAATGTCATCAGCGAACAGTTTAGTTACATGAATAACACAGTAAACAAAACATTAATATAAAGTAAGAACAAAAGTGGACCGAGAACCGAGCCCTGTTGTCCCCAAACATTTACAGGCCAGGATGTAGATATATATCCCTCAGTTAACAATCTTTGTTTTCTGTCATCTAAAACATTTCTAAACCAACAAAGTAGTTTCCCTTTGATGCCATATACTTGGAGTTAATGTACCAGTCCATCATGTCATACCCAATCGAACGCCTAGCTTATGACACAAAACAATAAATTGTAGTTAATTCTTTATACTGGTTAATAAATTGTACAATAGTGTGATATACTGAAAGAAGTTAAGTTATAGTAGATATAAATGCAGATTGATGCTTAGTAATAACTTCATGTCTAGCTAGATAATGAAACATGTACTTATATATATATAAGGTTTTCTATGATCTTACTAAAATGTGAAGTATTAGAAATTGGTCTATAATTGAAAAGTTCATTAGTTTAACCTTTTCCCGTATAACTGGCATAACTATTAGCAGTTTTCAAACCAAGGGGAACAACCCATGTTGGTAGTGCTTAATTGAAAAGCAATGTTAAAGGAAGAGAAATAGAATGTTCAAGTTGTTTTATTAGTTTAGGTACCATGCCATCGGGTCCAGCTGGTGTATTACTATTTAGGAAAAACAATTGGTCACTGACGTCTTGATAAATTACTGTTATGTTTTAATTTTAATATCAAGAATGGGATCAATATTATCAGAAGTGGTCAATATAGAGGTACTATACTTAATAAGATATTCAGCTTAATCAAATGGATGTTAAGTGCAATTATCATCACATTTAAGTAAGAGGGGGGATACAGTTACTTTTATTATTGAGATTTTTTTAGTTTTTGCAATTTTCAACCAATTACTTGGAGAACTATTTTTATAAGCTAATGATTTTTGCATATTTTCAATATAATTAATCTTGGCCTCTCTTATTTTACTAATAAGTTCACTCCTGATATGTCTAGTTATTCCAATGACATCAGTTACTTAACTTTAGCTTTTCTAAGTGCCCATTTACCTTTTTTTGATTTTCAATCTCATTTAATTTGTCATCCACTTTTTATGTCTAGGCTTTTTTTTCATAAGCTGCTTCCTTATATTTTTTCTCATAATATTTTTGTTTAGCGACAGCAAATGAGATAATGAATTGAATAAGACAGTGGTAACTACAAATAGGCTGAGAAACAGATACATTTTTAATTAAGTTTAAACTATTTCAGAAAGCAATGTCTAATAAGCTGGAAGGTGTTTGAGGTGTGAGGGTAGTAGGTTCATTAACATAGTTTACACGATCATATTTGATCATTAGTCAACTAAGATGACTATGAGGTTGTAAGTTAATCATATTTACATTTATATCACCTGTTATGACTATATTTAGACAAGTATTTATAGCTCTCAGAAATACAAAGTCTAGCGATTTCCAATAAGTGACAAGCATGTCTGGTCTATATTAAAATACAACATAGTAGAAATTTACGAGACTCAACACATACTTCAACCCAAATCTGTTCGCCTTTTATAAAAAAAATGGCGTTTTTGTGATAAATTAGAACTCCGCCACCAGAGTCTGATCTTCTGTCCATTCTGGCATGTGCGTAGAAATCAATGGTGATAACAGAACCTGATACAGTTAGGGGATAGTAAGTTGTTTTGAGTGTCTATACTGGCGATTAGAACATGAAATTTTGGTTTGAACTCGAGACCGAACGCACTATTCCCATTCTAACACACCTTAACAAATATACTACGCTGATATGTTTAGAAACATTTTATTTTCTTGTTCAAGAAGTACGTAGTAAATCAATTTGTGACCTGAACTGGCGACATGTCATTCTGCAGCGGACTGACCAATCGGAAAGAAGCTTTCAAAAGTCGGTCATTTGGCACCGCCCATACTGGCGAAAGCTCGATCTGTATGTTGAAGAGGCGGAATATTTGGATTGTTCGTGAACGTCCCGTTACCAATGTTTGGATTAATATTGTATAACACGTCACTGTATTGACCAAGTTCTTACATTGCTATGCCAATACGCATACCAATCTTTGCTTACCGAAAAAATTGGCTATTATTTGTATAGATTCGTGAAGAGTTTTGTGTAAATTCATACGACACATGTGGAATGTTTCATTGGATTTCGGATCTAGCTATATGTCTTCACTAGGATGGAACGAACGTTTCAGTAATAAATGGAAGTAAGAACAAGGAATGTTTACTTTTTACTTTTTAATAAATTCAACAAATACTTTTCATCGGTCGTTTCTATTCTGTTGCCTGCTAACCTTATTAGTGGAATTCGCTAAGAGGCGAGCTTGTTGCCATATTGTTTTGGTTGGCAACGGGGCGTGACTTTAGTGCGATGGGAGGAGCTTAACACGATTGATCATAATTCTATCACAGATCAGATTATGGTCCGTATCCAATCAAAACACGCGTTGCAAACGAAGCGTGTTAGAATATCTGTTAGACAATTTATTTTTATTTTTTTTATTATTATTAGCTCACCTGGTCCGAAGCGATCTTCATGTATTCTGTGGCGAAGGGTCCGTCCGTCTGTCGTCCGGCGTAAATATTTTACTTCAAGCAACTCCTTCTTAATAACCACAAGGCTTAGGATGATGATATTTGGCCAGAAGCAATCTGAAATGAAGGGCTACCCAGATTGTTCAAATAAATGACCTTCACCGATTTTCAAGGTCAAAGAGGTCAAATATGTTAAACACTTTAAACGACTTCTCCTGAATAACCAAAATGCCCAGGGTTATGATATCTGGCCAGTAGCATGCTGGGATGAAGGGCTACCACGTTTGTTCACATAAGTCAATTGTCCGAAAAAAGAACTTTAAAAAACTTCTTCTTAACAATCAAAAGGACAAGGATGTTGATATTTTGTCATGATCATGCCTGGATGAAGGGCTACCAAGTTTGTTAGAATATATTAGCTTGACTTATATTCAAGTTTACAGGGGTCAAATATATCAAAATCTTTAAACGACTCTTTTTGAATAACCATTGGATGCTGATATTGAGCCAGTAGCAAACTAGGATGACGGGCTACCAAGTCTGTTAAAATGAATAACCTGACATTTATTCAAGGTCACCTGGGTCAAATATGTAAAAAAAACCACTTTAAACGACTTCTTCTGAAAAAAAGCGTGCTTGGATGATGGGCTATCAAAATTTTCATTTGACTCAAGGTCACATTTAGTCAAATATGTATAAACATTTAAATGACCTAATCTCAATAAACAAAAGGTCTAGGATGGTGATATTTTGTAAGTTACATTCTGAGATGAAGGGCTATAAAGTTTGTTCAACGAAATGCACTTGTTTGACTTTCAATTTAACAGGGGTTAAAAAATTAAAATATTTTAACATGATCTTTTGAATGACTTTTATTCATAAATACTGATACTTTGCCACTGGCTTACAATTTTAAGTGAAATTAATACCAAGTGAGGGATGCAGGCCCATTGGGCCATTTTCTTTAATTCAGTTTCTATATTATCTATTTTATTTCTTAATGATGTTACATTTAGGTAAGCAATACCACGACTTCAGAGAGGCCCGCTGTATCCTACTGCGAAAGAGGCAACTAATATAGCCCCTTTCAGCATCGGGGTTTTTCTTCCGTGTCTTCTACAAAGATTGATCTACTGCCCACATTGCAACACTTCGTATCATTTTCCTGTCTCCTTTCTTTTCTTTCTATTTTTCTGTTTCAGGCGGTGTCTCTCTAGGTATCACTCCTTATATGTTTCGAGGGAGTTAACCCCCAGAATCCAAATGTTACACATATGGCAATTAGTGACAACAGTTTCTCTTGATCTTTTTTTCTAGCCCAGTTAACGCCTGTTCGGCTCGTCGGCAGTTCATCAAAACATTTTGGCCGATTAGAGGTATACCATGGCGGTGTTTGGGGAACTGTTTGTGATGACGGGGCCACCAATTACCTAGCCAAGGTCGTGTGCAGGCAACTTGGATACAACAGGTAAACAAGATAGATTGAATAAAAACAACACGGCTGAGCGATGCTTCAGGAATATTGTCAAAGACATGTTAGTAGAAAAAGACTGTTTGAAATCGTTGGTCTATATCTTTCTGATTTTATGCGATAAAAATGATTGTTTGATGTTTTTTAACGTCCTATTAACAGTTAAGGTCATTAAAAGACGTACATATATGTGTGTTTTGTATGAGTGTGTGTGTGTGTGTGTGTGTGTGTGTGTGCAGGAGGCAGGGTATGTTGGTGTATTTGCCTCCTTGTGGTGGCGCGGATCTGATGCCGACAAAAAATACTTTGTTTATTAAAAATTACATTATGCATTTTTGCATTTTTAAATAGAAATCGATCCATAATAATTTCAAACATGTTTTATTCAATTTTCAAAAAGTGAACTGTTTATCAATTCAACAATAATGTCGGTTATTCGGCAAAAAAAATATTTGACCGCACCAGATAACAAGAGCCATCATGTTTACTGTTTGTTATTCAAATCAGATGCGATCAATTTAATGCACAGTTCCGTGGAAGAATATCAAATGCACCACAGCTGAAGAGAATTATTGACGACGGCAAAAGAAAAGTAGCAGCCTACAGTAGTGTTAGCAAAAGCGTTATTTATGTAACTAATACGAACCCAATTTAGTATTATGTTAGTAGCTTGAATCTTAATTTGATTAAGCTTGATTTACATCTGTCATTTTTTTCAATATCTCACATTCCTTCATTGCAGTTTATCTATTGCGATAATAGCATTATGACCAGCAAATTGTTTAATTCCGTAGTCAGATCGTCATCTACTACTCGCTTACTATTTATAATTTTAATATATTGCAACTAAATTTAATCATTTTTCATGAAGTAAAACCCATAAAAGCGCAGTTATACCTGTTATTATCAGATCGTTGAGTAAACAATAAAAAAAAATCCGAATCCAACACAACTTGTATGTGTATCACCAGATTGTTTAAAAAGCTTTATGAACAATGGACAAGGAATAAAACACCCTGGATTATGCAGGGGGCATATAAGTCTCCCCTTACGATATTGCAGGGGGATAGAACAGAGCAGGCATATTCTTTTCTCAGACATGCACGAGTTATTTTTTGTTTATTTAATTGTATTGATTTCATGATTACTTGACTTAAAATAAACATCGTTGTACTAGAGTAGCAGCATTTCTTATAATGAATAAACTATGTCCAATGACATGAGTCGATATTAGGGACGAATCAGTGTATCAATTAATAACTTGTTCTGTATCCTAATTTTCTTTAGTTTTGGAAATTTGTTCGTTTCTTATAGCAACGTCGGATTTGTATTGGGAAGTGCATTGTTCGGAGCCGGCACCGGACCCATCTGGATGGACGATGTCAGATGTAGTGGTTTTGAGTTGTCCATCGAAAACTGTAGATTTAATGGCTGGGGAAGACAAGACTGTGGGCATGGAGAAGACCTTTCTGTTAGCTGCATTGGTAATTGTCTGTTCACACATTTATCTGATTCAGCTACTTAAGCCGATGATGACGCTCGTTAACTTTCCATAATCAGTAATATTTACCTCAGTTTATTTGCCGCTCCATGGTTTTATATAAATATTGGGATATTTTAAATAAATGTTGACCTCCGAGGTCTTCCACTTATCTATGCTGAAGATGTTGTCATTTTGAACGTATGTTGAGCATGATCTTTCAGAAACCTGTGCTTAAATTGGTCACAAAGTATAACATGACCGAGTTTTACTGTCACTGTGTTCATTGTGCTTATCAAAAGATATTATAATAATAATAATCCGAGGTTCTTATATACCGCTTTATCTCAGCCTCGCTCGTAGGCTGTCTCAAAGCGGGCCTTTGCAAGCAGCTAATATCTCCCTCAATTCCCCGGGAAGCATACAGCCGGTGCTGCCATTTCGGCGCTCACAGCTAGCATTCTACAATTATAGTACTGCCCAACCACGTACTGTTTTACAGCTAAGTAGACTGGAACAAGCGGAGTAAAATATTTTGCTCATAGATACAACACAGTGCCGTGTCGTGTCGTGCCGTGACTCGCAATCCTTCAGTCATGAGCCCGGCCTCCTACCACTAGACTACCGTGCCTCGTAGTATTGAAAAATGTTTCACATTTAAGGACGTGGACATTTACTAATGTAAAATGGACGTGTACAGTATACAGCTTCATCTTGAAAATCTTTTTAATGAACCAAAGCAACGATGCAGACAATGCCGACCCAATCAGGTGGGTCACGATTGGTCGCATGATGTTTGTGAATATATATTCGTTTTATAGGTTAAAATATATGTATGCTTATCTTCCAGGCCACATTACTGCAATCAATCCTAGAAAAGGCAGTCTACAGGGCGGTACACAAATCACTGTTTCGGGACGAGGATTTTCTAGTAACCAATTTAACCATTTCCCGGGAACAGAACACCTTGGTAACAAGGTATTTTTTGTGAGCAAACATTATGTGTTTCCATGTGACGTCATCGTTGAAAAAACAGACACATCACGCATTGTCTGCATCACAAGGTAGGTTTTACTTCCCTGATCTTTAATGTAACTTGCGTGTATAATAATATGATTGTACATTAATCAGCTTTTCATGTGTAGAGAATGGGTAGCATGACCATTAAGAATTGTTGTAAAACAGATGGTACAGATTTGTGCACAAATTTGTGCTTCCTGCCCTTCCCGAACACAAACCCATGATGGGTCAATAGTTTATCCGGCATGTGACCTTTCGAGGGGATATGCTACCCTGGTGGCTCTAACGTTGTATCAAAACATTCTGTTTCAACACTGTCTTATCTACAATATTTATACAATATTATATTTTCGAACACTAGCCAGTTCCATTCTCGAACCAACTTCCTGACTGCTACCTTCATCTACTCTCTATCCAAATGCTAACATGATTATCTGAAACCTGAAAATGCATCACTCATTGCATGTCAGCATCATATCCCTATTAAATGTCCCAATCTACTTGTCATTGACGAAGAAAGTCTTAGCCTAACTCTGTACCTATTCTTTGTATAGAGTTTGTAACCGACAAGCTCTCTGCTACAACTTTTACTGTCAGATTTGCAGCTTTAACTCAATTAGAAATTAGTTCTCGGTTTGACCTGGTTTCCTGGATAACTCACATGTATCTTTGTTAGATTAGCATGAATTGTAAATGATTTTGAATGTGTAGATTGCCAATTTTGCAAACCAGAAATGGCTGTGATTAATTAACACAAGTTAGCAGATACTTATCGTTATCGACCTCAAGGTGAAGGCCGTATAGACAATCTATAAATTTGTTTGTGAATGCTCCTGTGAGACATTAAGAGCCTACCTTGTGTGTTGGCTACTTTTGTTTGATATGCCTTAATCCTTGACTCGCATACGCTATCACCCTATCCCGACCATACTTTTTTCTTACACAGCACGGAACCTTGGCTGATCTGTTATTATTGGCATTTGTTTGAAGTTCAGCTTATCAAAAGCTTTTGACAAATACTATGCAGGTACGGGAAACGAAAAGGCCGCCTTTAAGAGGCAACAACAATGGGACCATAGCAAAAATGGGGGGGGGGGGCATACAAAACTAAAATTGATCTACTGCCCCCCATTGAAAAAAACGTTTAGGATATTTATGTTGTATTCCCCTATTTTCTGGTCTTTCTTTTCGGCATCTTCACCCTAGGCACCCGTGTTCATATGAACTTAGCTGTTGCGAGGGCGTTTACCCCAAACAAGCCAATTATTTCACATCATTGCTCCAATCTATGGATTTTTAGTCTTTAAATTTGCCTTCATTTTGATTGTTTAGTGACCTACCAACACATCATTTACAATAGGTGTCTGGTTTATTTATGCATATTCTTTTACCACCTTTCTTTACTACCCTGTGAAACTAAAAAACCCACATCTCCTGCATTGACATTACCCTAATGACTTTAGAGCATCGAATATCCCCCACTAAGTCCCTGTAAGAACCGTTAATTAGTATATACAGATGCAAGGACTCTAAACTAGAATACAGTGCTTACATTAATCGTGCACGCACTATATAATGATAAACGTTTTACTTTTTTAACATACCAACCCATCTTTCAAACTCCTCGTCATATGTTTTAGAGAATAACATCATATCATCGAAGAAAATATAACATTAAAAAGATGTTTTATCTCCCTTACAAATCTCGATAATTCGTTTGAATGTTGAGGGTTCACTGCTTAATTCGAAGGGTAATCGTCGAATCAAATAAAACCCTAATAATAATAGTCCTACTAAAAATGCAATTTTGCTTTGTCACGCACAACAACTTCAATATGAAAATACTACACGTCAAATGTGATCATGAATACCCGACCAGACAACGAGAGTATCATCCTCTGTCAGTAATCTCTTTGTAAATATACTTACTATGAACAATTTTTTGTCATTACCTCGGGTTTGATTCCCATCTTTCTCAGGTTTTACAGAGCCTCTTCCTCGTCCATTTGTCACAGCATACTTGAGACCTGGAACAACTGTTTATATTTAAAACATAGAGACACAGAATCATATATTTTTAAAGTCATTTTAATGGTCTATTTGGAAAGTACAGGTTCTGTTCGAACAAACAATTTCATTTTATTTATTTATTTGTGTTGGGCAAAGGCAAAGCACAGACACTTTTGTAATTTGAAAATTGAATCCCATTGACAAATCGTAAAATCGCTGGATTACAAGTTTGATTTAACTGTATATAAATAGTACCCATATGAGGTTCGAAGTGTAATGGGAAACTTAAATTAACAATACCAATAAACGGCGGAACCATCACTTGACTCATGAATATAATATTGGATATACACTACATTGCTAGATCCGGAATGGGACAGGATAATTATGATGTCAAGGTGACTGTGGATGGAACTGATATACCAAATGAATGTCGATCATCAAGTGACTGCCAATTCCAGGTACATGCAATATGTTTAATCCTAATTGTCTGGGGAAATAATGCATTTAGGAGGATGTGCATCGATTTAATCAGAAAGTTTGAAACGTTTATCTAGAACACAAATGCTTTTCTTTAAATTGAATTATACTGAAGGTACTGAATGTGTCGGGATTTTAAAGGGGCGACAATTCATTTATTTTTCTTAATTTAATCCTAATATAGCCATCTTTGACATCGACACCAACCGTCAGTGCCATAACACCTTCGTCAGGTCCACCCGGTAGGTATTAAATTAAGTATTTATAGAGTGATAAATATATCAACAATATCTGTTTTTGAAAGTAGAACACAAGTCATTGTATATTTGATGGAGCCCGTTTGGTACTGCAAGCGACTACTTTTCCTTGTTATGTACCAAGGGTATTGCCTCATTTTTCGAAACAATGTTCTTGATCAAGCAGGAAGTCTTTTCTTACGACATGCACGGGGTCAAAAGCAATGTTTTCGCGTACATATTGTGTTCCTCGACTAATGATAATTGACATTTTGCTGCAGTTCAAATTCATTATCAAATAAAAAATAACATTCTGATTGAAAGTAAAGCCCAAATATAATCACACAAGGCATCTTGGTTATGGAGAAATTGTTTAAAGTAAAATTTTGACGGACGGACAACGGACACCATGGCATAAAACTCACTTAGCCCTTTGGGTCAGGTGAGCTAACAACTTCTTCTGAATAACCCGAAGGCCCTGAATGATGTTATTTAGCCATTAACATGCTCGGATGAAAGGCTACCAAGTTTGTTCAAGTGAACGAATAACATATGTTTACGGTCATAGGGGTAAAAATACAATTAAAAAAACCCGTGTTTAATTGCACAGGGATCAAATATGATATTTTCTAAGAAAGAATTTTAAAAACTTATTTTGCCCACAGTTATGATATTTGGCCAGACGCAAGCAGGATAGTAAGTTTATTAAAACAAATGACCTTCACCAATATTCAATGGCACAGGGGTCAAATATGTTTTAAACCTATAAACAACTTCTTTTGAATAAAAAAAATGGACCAGGGTGATGACGTAGAAGGAAAGGGATATACGTTTTTCAAATGAATGAACTTTACCTTTACATATTCAAGGTCACTGGGTTCAGAGATGTTCAAATCTTTTAAAAGGTCCTATTGTTTGACTTACTTATATATACTAATAGCTTGCCTGTAGCTTTTTTAGTCCACTTTTAAGGTTACAAGTGTGAGGTCTATACCAAGTGAGCAATGCAGGCAACCAATGGGCCTCTTGATTTTTCACTTACTTTATTTCTAAATTACTAACAGAAACAATGACTAAGTAAAGCAAAAAATATTAGATAGTCATATTTTTGTTAACGGATCCATCCTAGACACATTTACAATGAAAACTATTAACACGATTTAGGATAATGAAAAAAAGAAATGAATGAATGTAACAGTTATTTCAAAAACAAAAAATGATAAAAAATAGTTTTATAATTTGTTTTATTGCTAGTTGAGATGCTTTCTTTATCATGAAATATGGTTAAAACATCTATAATTTAATTGTTTGTTCAGTTCTTCCTTGCTGTATGTTTAGCATCAATAACATTAACAAACACACACATTCAATCTTTTCAAGCACACATTGAGACACAACTTTAAACGGGCATAGCAATGAAAAGGGTGGTAAATAGATTAAACCGAATCAACGACACAAAATTGTAACAGACAAAAACATATTTAGAATATCACATGTCCCAGTTTGTTAACAAATCGGGCCTTTCACTCACACAATCTTACACTGTAAACCATATCTCCATTATTTTATGTCATTGTATATTTGGTTATCTATAGGATCATTGCTGACACTGAAAGGACGAATATTCACCTCAAAGTACGGCTTAAATGCGAGTACAAATGGAAACTCAAACGAAATATCAAGGTACGTTTCTGGTTATTCGTTATTACGCACGACGCTGATAAATTAATCGATAAAAGTTTCAGTTCTAATAATTGTAAAACAGAATTGCATTGGCCGCTTTCTTGTGTTTCTTTTATCAATACTTGATCCGTATACATTGTAGAGTGATGGCAGGTGGTGATACATGTGATTTAAAGTCTCCCGATGGTGAAAAGTGAGTACAAAATACTTCTACGTGTTTTAGGTAAAAATGTATACTAAAAACCACGAAATAGTTATATGAAGAAGGGGTTTTATGTTGTAATTAATTATTGAAGATTATCTAACGTCGGTTTTGTGTTTACTCATCATGGTAGTTATGACTTGAAACCTTACGGAAATAAACCCTTCCGAACAATAAATACAAAAGCACATACAGTTAGAATTACGGCTAAGTATACACTTGTTTCTGGTACAAACGCAAGACGCACGCTGAACAAACGGAGAAAAGACGCCATGCAATCGCAGGACGAACTCAGTGCGAACGCGAGCCAACCGATAGAACCGATATTACCGATTGGGCCTAACGCTGCCAGAACGGCCGCTTTCCGAACGGAGCGAGGTTATCGCCCCGCTACCGACCGATAAACTGATACCTGGTCGTGCCACTTTCGACCGATACACTGATCGAACGATCGAACTATACAGCCGCTTTCACGGAACGGTACTAGTGGTATTCGGCTGATGGATAACCAAATTACTCCTAGTGAAGCGAACGTAAAACTACTCGAACAAACAAAAATACAAACGGGATTAGTGCCGCAATACATCTATAGTTACTACCCAAAAGATATTTATATTCTAAGTCCGTAACTAAACTCATAAAGCCGTGTTATATCACGGAATTACAGAAGAGGAAAAGATTTGCTAACACATAGATTATTACACAAACGCACTAAACACAATTGCTTTTTGATATCTGGTTTTCAAGTGAATCCATAGCTCTGAAAATGTAGTATTTGTATTCTTAAAACGATTGCTGATCGGCGTTTTTAATAATGGCCGCCATTAAGCCTTAGATCATCGATCGCGGTTGGGTTCATATATACCATTAACTCTCGGTAATCAATGATAAATATGTAATAATGTGTTTACATAATTTTAATCTGGTATATTATCATGTACACTTAAAGATTTCAATCGCATTGATGATCTATAAAGTGTATTTTTACGGCTCTAAATATTGACAAAAAATCATTGTGATATTTCCTAATTTCAGCATGCCAAAGAAGAAAAGTGGGTCAAAACCTTCCAAATTTAATACACAGTTCAACACCAGAAGAATTCTCTTTTAAATCAAATAGCCAGTTGATTGTTATCAGTTAACATTGAATTATAATATAAATTTGTACATCACAACTCAAGCTTTAGCTTGTTACATACAAAATCTAAATTTTTCATACTTATGTCACCTGTAAGTAATAAAAAACAGCTAAATTTTCGTTTGAAAGTTTTCATTCAGTTGTGTACACACAATAAGTACAATGCCATGAATATATATGTCGGGCTTTAGTTGATCCTCGAGAAGTATTTTTTTGTCACTCCAAAAGTTCATCTTTAGAATCTTTGGCTTAAGTTGAATTTACATGTCAATTTCATATGTTTTTGACCCTCCAAAGCTCCAGGAAAATGTTATTTGACTAGAAAAAAAACACAAGGAAAAATGTTGCAAGGAAATCCATAGTCCCCTACCGGTAATGGTTTTTATATTTAACAGTACAGTTGTGTTTGGATATTTACCTTCTGTTATGAAAGTATCCTGAAAATAGACACTGCGGCATCCTAAAATGTTTTTGTACACCAAATCTGGATAACCCAGGTGAAAAAGTATAGAAAATATGCCCGGAAAAAACTTTTGCAAAAGTAAAGGTCAAAGGTCAAATCATAGGTCACAGTGACATAATTCTTGCACTCTGCACTGCGCCATCCTTAAATGTTTTTGTTCACCAAATCTGCTTACTCCAAGTGAAATAGTATTGAAAATATGCTCCGGAGAAGGGTTTTTTCAAAAGTTACGGTCAAAGCATAGGTCACAGTGAGGTCATAGCGACCTTCTTCTTGCACTTTACACCCCGCCAATCCAAGATGTTCTTGTACACCAAATCTGATTACTCCAGGTGAAATAGTATAGAAGAAATGTTCCGGACAAACTTCTCGGACGGAGGGACGGAAAGTAAAAGTTTATGTTGCAGGCTCTTGGATCTATCTAATGTGGTTTATATAAAACATGTTCCAACTTTCTCACATAAATAGTAATGATACTATATATACCTATACATATATTGTCTAATTGAGTAACAAAAACTGACAACACATCAATTTTGAAAGATAATAACATATAATAGCAAACCTTTTTGACATTCAAACAAACTATTTTATTTTAAGCATGGTTTATAATGCTGGGACAAAAGTTTGTGTCACATTTTATTAAGGGAAAAAAGGAGCTTTGAAAATTTACCATGTGGAGTCTGAATTGTGAATAAGTTGCACCAATATATATATATATATATGATATATGAGTGAAAGAGGTAATATAGACTGTAAAATCCCATATAACACTGGATCCTAATGGAGGTATGTCCGTAGGATACGAATTACTTAAAATAGTATATGGGGCAAAGAAGTAATTCCAACAGTGTGGACAAGTTAAGGTTGTCAAATTTTCGAAGCGATCCGCTCCTTTATCAAGACACAGTGAAACAGAACAGTTATATGTACATATACATAGTAGTAAAATAAGAAGATACAAGAATTGACAGCAAAGAGGATACAAAACAATAACAATGATGATCCGGTTTCTCCCGTCATTGTTGTGTATCATCCTTGTTATTGTTTTGTATCGTCTTTGCTGTCAATTGTGATAGTATCGTGATCTTGTCATATGAACACTGTTTATCTTCTAATGTGTATTATACTTCGAATTAAAACTTTGTTGTATTTTGTGTTCAGTATTTGAAAATATGTAGGTCCGTGTCGTTTTCGTTCATAACATAATATAACTCAGTTTGAACGGAGTAACTTTTCGAAATGATTCGGCGTGTACGGATTCCGGAGTATAGGATCCGTCGTTACGGAGTAAACCACGGTCTACACTAAGTAAACCGGATTGAATATGGCTTTATAAACGACAGAATATTGAAATGACCAGGCGATTAGGTCCATTTTAGTGACAAAAAATATGTCTAAGCTATACATTGCTGTTGAGTTTTTCAACTGCTAAGACAGACAAACATTTAAAAACATTTAAAAACGGACGAATCGGTTGTTCCGCTTAAACGAACTGCTTTCAAGCATTTTAGGATTTATGTCCGCTTCACTATCGAGTAGTTCGGTTATCCAGCAGACGAATCAAGGCATGTCGATGGCACGCGTCTATACCGGGGTTCTAGTGGCGAATTTCTGCTTGGGAGCAAGAGGGGTCCCTGGAACTGACACCTCTGGTTATCAGAAGACTCACAAGCATCACATCATATAATATTGGCCGAATTAACACCATATTGAAATTTACCTTCCTGTTTAAATATTATCTGATATAAGACGGGATATTCACTTGATACACCTTTATATCGCCCAGGAAGGATATAAATGTATGACCGATACGTTCATTACGGACATGGTGCTAACATTATAATTAAATGGTACGAACATCTAAATAAATCTTGTCAACTATTCCACACCTTTGGAAGGGTGGCAGGCTAGGGGGAGGGGTTCATAAGGTTACAGTGCGAACAACAAATGGATCTTGGCGTGTCCCACGGTAGATTTTAAATAAAGGGGATGAATGAATTAATATACGGTAAATAGATTCCATAATCCAGTTATCTGTAAAATTGAAGTGCTCACTACTATATTATGAAAGAATCGTGTTTAACCTGTAATTAGGCATACACAATATATATTGTCCAATCATGTTAATATATATGTGCTACAACTAACAGTAAAGCAATAAGGAAAATCTTACGTTGCTAAATAAGTTCTGCAAGATATATATTTTAATGGTTATTGCTTTGCTCGTAATCAAGGACTATTTTGGTATCACCTTGTATTTCACCTGTGTATATCAAAACACCCAGATATTGGCAATTGAGAAGACAGATTGCTTGACACATATTATAGTATTTGGTATTGTAAAGTTTCACATCTTTACTAGTGTAAAAGTCCTGAGGGCAAACGAACTATAATCCCCGGGAACAGAAAGTGGAAATTGTGATTAAGTGATTAAGTCCCCCCCCGGATTATGTTTATGTTTTCACGCGGGTGGGCGGGCGTTTGGGCACACATTAATTTTCCGCTCAATAACTTGAGTAATTATGAATGGATTAATTTCAAACTTAATCAAACTTAATAGGAAGATTCATTACCATGACAGCTCGGGCAAGTTCGATAACCAAAGTTATTTGCTAGTTATTTCCGGAGTTATGGCCATTTTGTAGAATTGCCGAAACAGTTTCCGCTCAATAACTTGAGTAATTTTGAATGGACTAATTTCAAACTTAATCAAACTTCATAGGAAGATTCATTACCATGACAGCTCGGGCAAGTTCGATAACCAAAGTTATTTGCTAGTTATTTCCGGAGTTATGGCCATTTTGTAGAATTGCCGAAACAGTTTCCGCTCAATAACTTGAGTAATTTTGAATGGACTAATTTCAAACTTCATAGTAAGGTTCATTGCTATAAAATCTCGGACAAGTTCGATAACCAAAATTATTTACCAGTTATTGCCCTTTGAAGAATTGCCGAAACAGTTTCCGCTAAATAGCTTCAGTAATTTTAAATGGATTCATTTCAAACTTAATAGAATGGTCCATTGCTATGAAAGCTCGGACAAGTTCGATAACCAAAATTATTCGCTGGTTATTTACGGAGTTTTGGCCCTTTGTAGAATTGCAGAAACAGTTTCCGCTCAATAACTTGAGTAATTTTGAATGGATTCATTTCAAACTTCGTAAGAAGGTTCATTTCTATGAAAGCTTGGCATAACCAACACTATTCGCTGGTTATTTACGGTGTTATGGTCCTTTGTAGAATTGCCGAAACAGTTTCCGCACAATAACTTGAGTAATTTTGAATGGATTAATTTCAAAGTTGGTAGGAAGGTTCATTGCCATGAACGCTCGGACAAGCGTGATAGTATTTGACGCTTATCTCACAAAATGTATGCACTTATGACCCTTGGTGGCAAACTGCTCATTCTACATCTGATGGGCGTATCATGTACCGTCTCGCGGAACTCTTGTTAATTTACCTGTAGGGCAACTTGTTTTAATAGGGGTTATAGTCTTTTCCTTAAAAAGTGTCTGAGCTTCAACAAGTGAATATACCTGTAGAACCTACCTTTCAATAACAGATAAATAAATTGATTACAAAGCATAATTCATCAAAATTTAACAACACTAATTAATATATATCTTAGTCATTTACTGCGGAAACCAAATTTTATTAGTACCTTATACAGGTGTGTAAGTGATAGTGAATGTGCTTTTACTGGAAAATGAAAAATAAAAGGAATTTTCAAATGAAGAAAAGATATTTTTAGGTGTAAACGAAAATATGTGTGTTACTTTTATGGCACCTGCTGCCTGCTGACGGCCCGGAGCGAGCTCCATAACAAAACTAAGTTTTGTCGGTTTGGTTTGAATGCCCACTCAATTTATTGCGCAGTTTGTGTGCTTTATATCCATCTGCCTTTGTTACTACAATATCAACGGGAAGGTCTTCCAGTTCCGGGCCATGCCGTTCGGGCTAACGACTGCACCTTTGGTTTTTACTAAGCTGCTGCAGGTGGTCGTGGTATTCCTGCATTCTCGAGGAATAGATGTTCACATCTATTTCGACGATTAACTCATGCTGCACCTAGGGAGAGAGTCTCTGGTGCAGAACACCCGGTTGGTTCTGAAAGTCTTACTCAAGGTCGGCTTCATTCCTTTCAGAGAAAAGTCGGAGGTTTCCCCATCTCAGGAAATTGTTTTCCTGGGGAACCGTTTCAATACGGTTCAGGGCATCCCCCTTCCACCGATGGAGAAGTTCGAGAAGGCCAGGGCTTACACATACGTTAGTTTCTCAGTTTTCTGGGTTTTATCAACGCCCTGTGGTCCCCTTAGAGAAACTTCACATCAGGCCTCTGAATCGGTCGGTCAAGGAGTTCGCACGCTGGGGGACTCATCAGGACAATGTTCTCCGAGGGGTTCCTTTGTCCAAGCCGGCTCCCACTATGACCCTGTACACGGATGCATCCATGCCAGGGTGGGGAGCTTACCTCGACGGGCATTGCCGGTCGGGAGAGTGGTGCTCGAGATGAGGGCTGTTCTGTTGGCTCTGCAGTCTCCTCGGGAGATCATGCATTTCAATGTGGTTTGTGTGACTACGGACAACTCTACACTGGTCGCGTATCTGGATAGACAGGAGGGAACCAGGTATCACACCCTGTGCGCCCTCGCTATTCGCCGTCTTCTTCTATGCCAGGAAATGCAGTTGACAATTTGTGTCAAGCATCTTCCAGGCAGGTTGAATGTTTTGGTGGATACTCTTTCCAGGCGCCGCCATCCGGTTTTGACGGAGTGGCAACTAAATCCCTCGATTTTGAGGGAATTTATCAGGTGTGGGACAGGCCTCACATAGACCTGTTCGCTACTTCACTGAACAACCAGTTGCCAACGTTTGTTTCTCCGGTTCCAGAACCGAGGGTTTGGACCCTGGACGCTCTGTCTCTGGATTGGGAGGGAATGCATATCCGCCCTTCAAATTGGTAGGTAGGTGCTTCAGAAGTTTCGGGAGCATCAGTGTTCCCTCCTCTTGATAGCGCTCCTGTGGCCGAGACAGCCTTGGTTTCCGGAGCTTTAGTCGCTTCTGGTGGAAGAGCCCCTGACTCTCCCTCTCAGAGCGAACCTCCTTCGCCAGCCTCGGTCCAGGACGATGCACTCTCGTCCGGAGATCCTCCACCTTCACGCGTGGAAGCTATCTCAGGAGGCCTCGCTCAGGCGGGCTTTTCTAGGGACGTGTCAGATCGCATCGCTCGATCAATAAGGTCCCTCTCATCTGCCGTCTACCAGTCATTATGGAAGATTTACTGTGATTGGTGCGTCGGCAGGAAGATTGATCCGATCAAGGCTACTGTCCAGGTGATTGCAGACTTCCTTCTTTGGCTGTTTAGGGACCGTAATCTTGCCCCTGGCACTATCGCTGGTTATCGCACGGCCATTGCTAGTGTTCTCTCTATTCATGGTAGGCCAGAGGTAGCCTCGTCTACTTTTCTTTCCAATGAGGAGTAAGAATCATGCCTTGTCTTCTCGACCCTCTTGCCTCCGGTGCTTCAGGAATTACTCTGCCGTTACCCTTCTTACTGGTCCTGCCTTCATCGGGAGGGAGTCCTTGAACCTTTTCCCTACCTTAAACATGTCTCGAGTTTGTTCCGTCAGCCTGGTCTGCCTGGATTCGAAGCCTCCACTACGGTAAGACGAATTCGCATACTAAAGTTATGGTAATTATTACTGAAATGAAATTGAGGTTTTTGAAGTAAAACCGATTTTCATGATGTAATACTTACCATAACTTTATGGAGTCCCACTCTGTATTCCTGCCATTGCCTCATGCCGGCTGCCTTTAGGCTCCATAAAAGGGGTTTGAGGAAGGGAGATCACTCCGTGGCTCTGTTATCGAGATAAGGGTTACGTCACGGTAGGGAGGCCGGTATTTTTTAATCTTTTGTTTTTTGGCTACAAAGATGGGTGTTGGTATTGTCTATGCATACTAAAGTTATGGTAATTATTACTGAAATGAAAGCTATTTTTAGGAGTTTGAAAACTGAATAGACGAAAATATGTATGTATGTATGTATGTATGTATTAGAATCATTTGAAGAAACCACGCTCTTCAGGTAAGAATTGGCAATGCCCTCAACAAGTATTCAGGCATCGGTTTCATAACGTATTCTTATCTTTCCACACGATATTGTTATTGGAGTTGAATAAAAAATCCAGTTAAAGAAAGTTTCCTTAAATTTTGCAATGCTTTACTATTTATGAGATAATTGTAAGTTAGAGGGAGGAATTTTCTAATTAAGTTCATAAAGTTTATGGCTATGTGATATATGTATAATATTAGTCAGAGCCATCAAATTGCCGTTTCACAAAAAGGAGACGGATTAACATAAGTACTTTGTACTTGTTTTCAAATCATATATGTATATCATGTTTGTATTTCTATTTTTCATTTTATGTTTAAGTTTTTTTTGTTTTGCTTGTTTTCATTTAAAACTGTGCATGTGAAGGAATAAAGTGATGAGATTAAGAAGCTATAGTTTCAATTTTCAATAGACATCGCCAGTCTGTATCGCAACACGTAAGGTATCATGGAATTGGTGGCAATACACAGCTCTACAGAGGTTCATTGATAGTATGGAAAGTATTGCATATATACATAACTATTAGTGTGTACGCTTTTCACTTATACTTTCTGCTGGGATTGAAATGAGACACTATCTGCATGCGTGTTCCGACATCCATACACAACACGTTTTTTATTCCTCCTCGATACAAGCTCCTTCCACAACACTTCAGCGTTAAAATAAACGTATATGGGTGTGTAAACATGTCGTTTTTAAACCTCTATAATCACAATAAAAAGAAGATGAAAATTTTGTTAATCACATGACAAGACGCATATATCACGGTACAAATCGCTCTTTGGTAATATCTAATAGGGTTGAGTTGACCGCGTTGAACCTGTGACGTCACAGGTCTGGGACACCGAACCGGGGCCATCGCTGTAGGGCCGGGTCATAGGTAAGATTTCAAGAAGTATCGTGATTTCTCTGAAACGAAAGTCGCTATGGCGTTCCCACTTTCTCCACTTCCTGTTTTATGAAGTGGTGTATTTTCAAACTTAATATTGCAGATCAGTCCGGGTACACTTTAAAGGGTGCATAACATAATATCAATGTTTTGGTATTAAGTGTTCTATATAAGCTGTTTTAACTATTGATTTCTTTTCAATATGTTATTTAATGAAGAACTTTGTGCAAATAAACAGAATGGGTTGTTTTTTCTTCGAAAAGTGTCATGGCGTCCGATATGCATAGTCGACGTGCCAAATACTGAATGTACAAGGTACACTAACATGCTATCATTCAACACATTGAAATAAATGCTTACTCAAAATTATATATAAGTATAGGACATAGATTCCTTGCTCCGTAAAGACATAGTTTCTGTGTGATCAATGTAAACAGTGTCGTGGCGGCCATGCGTGCATAGTGCACATGGAACGTCTAAATCCTCACTTCTCCATCGTTTTGAAAAATATTTGCTTTTGAAAAATGCATTCTCACAGTATTCAATTACAGACATGACATGAATTGTGCTTACTTACGTTCTGAAAACATCTTTTTTTAGGCGTAAAATGCGAGCAGTTGATACTCGATGTCAGCTCTCTTTAGCAGCAGCAGTGAATCTCCGAGAAAAACCGAAAATTTTCCAAAGAAATTTTACGATTAAATGATAATCAAATAATAACCAAATGATAATTAAATGTTTCAAATCCACAATGACAATGTTGGTTTGACCGACTAGCGACTCGACAGTGCAAAGTTTACCTCGCTATTCATGGCATAAATATGTATCACAAGTGATTCAAAGTGTGGAGGTTTATGTGATGTGGAATATAAAATGATATTGAGATTACTTTTTTGACGATTAATATACCATTCCTCATTTTTTTTTAAACAATAGTCAAAACAGTTTGAATTTCCCGGTAAATCAGCACTATGGACTTCGAAGTCAGTCATCCCATAATCCAGTTCGCCCCACCATATTGTCACGTATCGATGAATTGATGTAAAGTAGAGCATTGTCAGTTGATGTTTGACGTGTGTGTCAATCTGAAAAGTGTCAGAAATGCGTGACTTATTTGATAGGATAAGCTTCTTGTGTATCTATTGTTTGTCTCGCAGCAATTGTATGTATGCATAAAACCATTTTAAGTAATGGCGGCAGTCAGACCGTTTACACATTTCAACACTAGGTGGTGTTAGTAACTTGTTGGAAGATTTAGACCAATCAGAATGCTAGGATTGTAGTTGTACACAGGCTTCAGAGGCGTTGACAATAGGCCGCAACGTTACGTTTAGCCTAACAATTACATACCATTTACTACAACCTTGCAGGTAGGAGATTGATGAAAGATGTATCGTAAGAGGCGGCAAAGGTGGACCCCTGCAGAATTGGGAATTTGCGTTTGTGCCCTCTATCTACTTGGGGACATGCAATCGAGGAAAATATGGAACATTTATACATGTTTATACTTCTAATTACATTTTATTTCTTAACGCCTTGCGTGGCATCACGTTCGCCCAGGTGAGGAAGGCAATAGGATCTGTCCTAAGCTTGGACATACCAACATACAATTTTATGTGATAACATGTTTCACTCGAAATTTATATTAGCTTTTATCAATATCGGAAAATGTTGAACTATTACAACTATACTGTAAACGATTATATTCTGTTTATTTTTATTTTCATCGAAACGGGGGATATTAATTTGGGTTTGTCTGCCTGTCTGTCTGTCACGCTTCGTTTCCATTCGGCGGAGTTATGGCCCCTTGAATAAAGATAAATGTCATTATCTGATGCGTTTCATTTCCGGGCAATAAATACAACACATTCTAACCGATTTTCTTCAAACTTGGTACACGGGTTAAATTTCTCTAGGGCTCGACCAAGTTTGATGACAACTTTCAGCAGACCCCATTTGGCGGAGTAATGGCCCCTTGAATAACGAAAAACGTCTTTATCTTCCGTTTCTGTTAATTAACTTAGTAACAGGTTTCAACGCATTAAGGGCTCGGCCAAGTTTGACAACCACTTTAATCGGACTCCATTTTGCAGAAAATCATTATCTGCAGTTTTCGCTTAATAACTCTAATAAATATAAAATAAGGCTTTTTTCTTCGAGTTTCAAGCTTATACATTATTTCTCAACATCACGATACTCACATGTTTAAACATAACCTTGATAATGTTTAGCTACAATATGTCCTGAAAGCGGAGGATATAAATTCCACGAATTTGCTTGTTTTCCTTATCAAGAGATGATAAAGCTAACGAGAATACGCCAAATGATAATTGCTACTTCGTAATTAGTATTGGGTTTTTTCCCCTAAATAAAACTTAAATAGATAAAATATAAAGATGGTTTTCACTATACGTAGATATACTTGTATGCGTTGAAACATAATTGTCATTGATAACGGGACACACTTACGGTCTCCCGGGCGGCTACCTCCGGTCATTTTTTTTAGGGCAATGTGTAACAAGGGAAGCAACTGTTTACGCACGCAGGTGTTGCCATTTAAGAGCTTCGGTCACTACTAATTCATTGACACACCAACATACCCTGTCTCCTGCATACACACACGCAAGCATGCATACACTACAAACATGAAGGCACGTCCTTAAATGACACTAGCTGTAAATAGGAAGTTAAACAAAATTAACCAAACTAAACCAAACTATTCATTGACATAAAGACATAAAAAATGTATTTTTTGTTTGTTTTAGCTATGGAATCCTTTTAGACAGTAACGGACGCAGTGAGAACGGTTTCATGACCTGCAGGATAAGTGCATCAGGATCAAAAACAGGTTAGCCTAATTTGTGTGTTATACATTGTACATTATTCAAGATGCAGCGATATCTTGGATGTCTTCAATTTGTATGTCTATATGCCTCCAGCATACATACAAACATGCGTGCTCACACAACACAAATGGAGGCACGTCCTAAAATGAACGTAACTGATGAACTCCATTAAGTTAGTATACAAATCTATTTCCCGCAGAATGATTTTAAGGCCCCTGTGAGGAAGGTTTTGGGTTCTGTCCCCTGGCCGAGACATATCAAAGTATTTAAAAATGGTAGTTTCTACTCCTGCTTTTCGATAAGAAAACAATGGCTAAGTAACCTTGATCGATAAATGAACTTGAGATGATGTGCCATTTGATAACATTATGTGTCTATATGAATGCGCTAGACATGTTATAAACATTGAAGCTGAAAAGTACAATAATGTTTACAACAAGTCTAGCTCTTTTATTACAATATTGAATGCTAAAGAAGGACATTGTATATGAAGTTTAAATAGTATTTATGGTCAAATGTATATGGTTATACACATATATACCGTTAAAATATATTACTCTGACGTTTTACTATGATTTTTGTACATTCCCATAGCAACAATCATCTACTTGTGAGGCCGGTATGCCTCTCCACACATAGTTAAAGAGAAAATAAAGCCCCGCTTGACCTAGGTATATAAATGATCTTCAAATAACATGTCATTTCGAAACATTCAGTTGGGTCACTTAGGAGATTGACATGTTATAAATCTGGTGAGCAACTTTTATCATTACATCAGCCTTAATACCGTATTTTTGACTTCGTTGACCTGGTTATATACCTTTTTAATAGCTCATGTACAAGTTCAATGTATTTAAATTACATATATATATATTCCGATTTGTGATAAGATTATTTGAATATGACTTGCCATGGGGTTGAAATTTAGGGTGACTATTACCTCTTTTAGGGGGCTTGTTGAACCTTAAGGTAATTAAAATAAATGGTTTAGCCGTGGTCAGTACATGTGACCGAATAGGATAATGCTGGGTGTCATCAGCATAGTATGTTAGGGAAGTGTCCGGTAATTCGGACTAACATGTGGTTAAATTGATGTGATATTTTTGTTGAATTTATGACTTGGTGTTTTCGGATATGTCGCATTTTCCTTCATCGACGTTTAATAAAATTGCATATACTCTGAAATGTTTTTCTTGTTCCAGGAAATATCAATGCCAGTTTTACGTTGTTACCTTACGGAAGGTGAGTACACTTTTACATTTTACCCACAGACGAAAAGTTGTGATGCTAATATTGTTGGCGTTATTTTATTTTTGGTTACCGATAACTTCATAGTATACTTTTAGTTAAATGTAATTAGGAATGTGATTTTGTATATTTTCCCTCTAAAATGCCATGCTACATTAAACTGACAACGGTTTAACAAGTTGTTGCGATTACCATAAAAAAATAATGATAAGCATGTTCAACACCAGGTTAAACAGTGATATTTTACAAATCAAGGAATATTTTATATTTTATATTCGTATTTCTTCGTCAAACAATTGGTGCTCATAAAACCGTTTCTCGGACTCTTAACTTTCAAATTTCCCGTTTCTTAACTCATCATCATCATCAGATGGTTAGCTTTTCAAATCGCCTGTCGTCCGACCCTATACAATTCTTGTTATCGCAATTTCTCAAACAGTACTGGAGGGATATTTCTCAAATTTGTTATATAGGTTTCCGTTGGTCTGTTGTTGTTCATAGTTAGAGACTTTTGAGACTTTCTGATAAACAAAATGACCGAAAGGCGGCCATCATTGATTTTGACAGTAAAGGTTTGTTATCGCCATTTCCAAGGAAGTGCTGGAAGGATCTTTTCAAATTTTATATGTAGGTTCCCTTTGATCTATCTCCGGCGCACATACACGCATGCACGCTTACACAACAAACATGAAGTCACGTCCTTAAATTACCTTAGCTGTCAATAGGATGTCAAACAATATAAAACAAAACAAAACCCTTTGATCTATAGTTGTGCAAGTTTGTTTTTCAGACTGATTGGATAAACAAAGATCGAACTGACATAAAACTAACTAGAACTGTCGCCTATGGGCTAACTAATACACCCGCATTCCGGCTGCTTGTTGCCCATGTAGGTGCTAAATAAACAAGTGAAAAAATATAAAGAAAGTTCAAAGGTCATGAAAAAGTCTAACCTCAGATGTCATACCGAAAGACCGATGGAAAAGTCAAACACCGCTACTGTGACCTTTGACCTCGGAATTTAGTTACAATGTAGCTTGCACCAATGACACAAGATTTTTTATTTAACGTCGCATAACCAATCACATGTAGGTAATTACAAAGACTAGTTAAATGACAAACACATATCACAGAGGCAATTTAACAAGTAAAACCAAGTACACGAGCAAAACAGCAAATACATAATCACAGAAAGGTCGCATACTAATTTAAACTAAAAAAACTACGTTTAAGCACTGGAAATATTCCAAGGTATGTGTATTCAAAATACCTTCCATTTCTGTGATAGTTAGCCATTTCAGTTAAAAAGTGCATCCGTTACCTTTGACCTTGGTTTGGTTTTTAAGGACGTGCATCCATGTATGTTGTGGATGCGTGCATATGTGCTGGAGATAGGGTATGTTGGTGTTCTTGCCTCCTTGTGATAGCGCGGATCTGATGCCGACTTTATGGTTATATCTAACTGAAATACCATGTTAAAGGCACCCAGCACAGCACTTCGCCCGATCACATTATACTGACAATTGGTGAATCAGTTGTTGTCATTTTGTGACCTCTAATAGAGGGCACACAGGCAAATCACAAATTTTGCAGAAGGGTTCCGTCATTAGTGGCCTTTTACGATACATGCAGTGGGTAAAAGCAGGTGTATTAGTGCTCATGACTTTGGAAATTTGTCACAATGTAGCCTGCATAATTAGCTACGATACTGTAATGTATATGTGTATACAAAATATTTACAATTTTTGAGATAATAAGCCATTTCAATAACGTAATTCATTCGTGATCTTTGACATTTGACCCCATTACCTCATAAGATGTCAGTAGAGTAGTTGCATTAATACCGACAATATTCCAATGTTTAATACCGACAATATTCCAATGTTTATGTGTATACAAAATACCTACCTGACCTTTGACCCCGATACCTCGGAACGTTGTCAATATAGTAGCTTTTATTTGTGTATTCAAAAGACCTTCCTTTTTCGAGATAATTAGCCATTTCAGTAGCTGCCCCCGTTGCATAATCGTTAGAGGCGAATCAATTTGGGATCTTATCTTTTCTCTTCTTTCTAAATAATTTTCCTTCTTTCTTATGTCTCCCTTGACACTGCCGCACTCTTGGCCTGTAGTTGAGCGTTCGCCCCTGTGGGGAAGGCTATAGGTTCTGTCCCCTGGCCGGGACATACCGGAGTCTGTAAAAATGGTAGTTTCTACTCCTGCTTAACGCTCAGCAATTTAGGACTGGGACGACTGGCTCGCCCGTTGTCAGTATAATGTGAGCGGTTTGGGTGTCATGCTGGGTGTCTTTGGCAGTATTTTTCAGTGAAGTGGCACTATAAAGTCGGCATCAGTTCTTCGCTATCACAAAGAGACAAACACGAACATATCGCTGCCTCCCAAAACACACACGCATGTATCTTACCGTCTGTAAATGACCATAGTTGTTGATGGGACGTTGAACAATACTAAACCAAACCAATTTTACCTTTAATGTAGAAATAAGCCTTTCAATAAAGCAATGCCGTTGAATGTGCACAATTGTATCCATTTTCATATGCTTAGGATTCAACATTGGCAAAAGAAAATTTGCATTGTGTATTTATAACTCGTTTAAGGTGTTGTCTATATTATTCATTATATTTTACAGGTCAAAACCAGATTTGAATCTGTACAAGATATCACGAAACGGCCAGATTTTCATGTTCCAGAGCTATTCAGGTCTGTTTATTTCACAAATATAAAATAAATATTTAGCACAAATATGCATTGTATTGACGTTTAATTACGAGCTTTAAGGTTCAATTACCAATTTAGAATTGATATCAACACGAACATTATCCTATATAAGAACACCGAAGCAAGAAAATAGCTCGAACCAAACATTTATAAACATCCGCTTACTTGTGTTTTTGTAGATTTAATCATTTTCGTTTGGACATGTCTGTTTAGTAATTCATATTGAAACTTCATTTTATCAACAGAAATCCATTCAATCTCTCCAACCTTAGGCAGCACAGAGGGAGGAACAATGATAACAATATCAGGAAAGTTTTTTGACGAGACAAGATCAGAAGCTGTTGTCAAAGTTGGGGGTTCGTATATTTAAATACTATTTGGATTATATTATCTAATCATCTCGCATCCTTGGAATAATGAAGAATCATAATGGTAACCAATACACCAGTGACTATAATATTGTTTCAACGTTGATTGGTTTGGTTGTATTTTGTTTAACGTCCTATTAACAGCTCATGTCATTTAAGGACGTGCCTCAATGTGAAGTGTATGAATGCTTGCGTATATGTGTGCTGGGGACGGGGTATGCGGTGTATTTGCAACCTTGTGATAGCAATATACATAAAGTCGCATCAGATCCGCGCTATCACAAGGATGCAAATAATAGCGCGGATCTCATGCGACTTTATGTATATTGCTATCTAACCGATATATATTGCCGAAGGCACCAAACACAGAATGGGTGAACCAGTCTTTGTCATTCCCGTTAATGCTGAATGCTAAGCAGAGAATAACAACTTCCATTTTTAAGGATTTTGTTATGGCAAGCAGATCGATAATTGTTGTTTCTCTAATGCCCCTTTCGCAAAATATACAGAAGACAACCGCAAATTCTGCAGGAGACCCTTATTTGCGAAATGTAGTTGGATACAGCAGTCCTATTCTTGACACATTTGCCCTAGCAAAAAGTTGTCAAAAAAATCATATATAAAATAATAGAAAGTCGATGAAAGGTCAATAGACTTAACTTCCATGTCTACACTATTCTGAGAAAGAAAGTACGAAAAAGGCAATAATCTACAATCCTCTTTATACTTTAACTTACTTAAGCATTCGACTGCAACAGTCTGTGTTTGCTTAAAGTATATATTCTATGTGTATATAATAAAATTGGATTATGCTTCATTAAAGATTTCTTAGAATTTTATTTCCGTAAACCTCACATTAACAAAGCTTAAAATGTCTTTTGCGAGTCGGTGGAAATATTTTTGCTCAATGAATTGTTGATATGACAGTATTCCTCTGATGACTAAGCCTTTGAAAATTGATATCACATTGTAATGACACAACTTGAAAAATGTTGATTACCCCCTTTTCATGTTTATTTTACTTATGAGCGTTATACCTTTTCTTGTTACTAACAGGTACAGATTGTGACGTGGTACATCTAAATGACACAGCTATAATATGTCGGACCGTCCGGAAACCAGATACTAACCAACAGATATATCCCGGTAATATATAGTATTGTGCCTGTTTGTTTCGCATACACATAATCCATATAGCTTAAGAGTAGGATATACTAAGACATTTGTATGATTCAAATTATTGTGTATATTTGGATGTACGCGCGAATTTTGTACGATTACACATGTTTAAGCTTCTGTCGTGGCGCAGCGGCCATCAACTTTTTCCTTTAAAAGGCTACTTGTCGTTAACGCTTCTGTGGATTGTGACCAAATTCGGTCCGGGACATCATTTGCAAAAGGGTTCTTGATTTGGTATAATCTGAGGGTATGGCCCCCTGAGGACAGAGGGGTGGGGCCAAAAAGTGGGAAAATAGGTAAATCTTCAAAAATCTTCTTCTCAATGAAAGGATTTTGACCCAAATTCCTTCTGGGGGCAGACTGACGGGGCCCAATAGGGAAAATATAGGAATATGTTTTCTCCAGGTGTACAGAACATATGTACAGATTGGAAAAGATAACAACAAATGTGGTCGGAAGAATGAATTTTGTATGAAATGAGGTGTGTAGACACCCTTCTTTAAGGCAGAAGGGTGGGCCCTATTAGGGAAAATAGAAGAAACAATTAAAGATCCTTCTCCTTTTGAACTGATGAAGGGATTTTAAACAAATTTTCTCTAGACCATCTTTGGACAAAGGGAATTTAACACAGGATGTTTCCCCTAGAGCAGATGGACGGGGCCAAATAAGAGGTTAATATGTAAATCCTATATATATATTGTTTTTAACCAATAGAAGGATTTAAACCAAATTTGTTCTAGAGCATTTTTGGATAAAGGGGCCTCAGGTTGGTATAAACGGATATATGCCTCCCCTGGGGGCAGAGAGGCGGGGACCCACACGGGAAATAGATGATTTTTTCCCCCTTGAAGAGCTTAATATTGTTAACCATTCTCCTTACCACGTGATTTGAGGGATTATTACCAAATTTAGTGTAGAGCATTATTTGGCAAGTGAAAGTCAGATTTATATAAACAGTAGATATGGCTCCCCATGGGCAGAGGGGTGTGGTCTGATAGAGAAGCTTTCATATTCCATGTTAATTCAGGGGTTTTATTCCTTGCTTATAACAAATTGTACAATTTATAGGCATGATGAAAACCAACCATGCCACCTAGATTGACCAGTTTGGTATGGTTTGGATTAGTACTGTTTAACGTCCTATCAACAACTACAGTCATTTAAGGACGGCCTCCCATGTGTGCAAGATGCTTACGTGTAGTGTATGCGTGTTAGTTTTGGGAGGCTGCGAAATGGTCGTGTTTGTCTCCTTGAGATAGCGCGGAACTGATGCTGACTTTATAGTGCTATTTCACTGAAACACTGAAGACACCCAGCAGGACGACCCACCCGGTCACATTATACTGACAACGGGCGAACTAGTCCCTGGAGACTACCTCCCTGGGATATTACATGGAAATTCCTGTTCTTGGTGTCTTACCGATCCAAAAAGATATACATGTAGTTATTCTGTACCTCTTGAGGTGAGCTATTAAGTATCCTGGGCCTCAAGTTTGAATCAATTTTCAATTACAAGTCAAACTTCATAAACAAACAAACAAGTGTCTTAGAAAACGTTATCAAATTGTATATATTATAAAACTAGGAAACAGAGGCATTGCTGTGGAATCATGGAACGAAACATTCGGTAGTGAAATACATCTGCAGATGATAAGAAACTTTAACGAAAGTTTGCCGGATTATCAGATGAAGTTTTCTGAAACAACACGCATCCCCGGAAACAGTGCTTCTGGTAATTATGTCAGCCGAATGAAAGTTTTTTTTCTGCCCCCGTTTGATGGAGAGTATCAATTCATTCTGACATCAACGAGAAACGCCGAATTCTACCTCAGTAGAGATGGAGATCCAGCAGGAATGGTAAGTTAAAGCACAATCATCCCTCGTGTGATTTAATTCATCACTTCTTGCGAAGAATAA
Source organism: Mizuhopecten yessoensis (assembly GCF_002113885.1). Classification (NCBI taxonomy): domain Eukaryota; kingdom Metazoa; phylum Mollusca; class Bivalvia; order Pectinida; family Pectinidae; genus Mizuhopecten; species Mizuhopecten yessoensis. The sequence continues at coordinate 161,017 of NW_018407055.1, read as the reverse complement.
AAATCAGATTAGATATTTAAACAAATTTTAATTAAAAGTAAATATGATCTGTGTTACAAATTTGTTGACAGAAGCAAAAAATGCGTTAAATCTCCCAACAAACAAATATACAGATTTTAAACCTATTATTCGTACAGCCATTCATCATTCATGGTAGCAACGCTAGTCTCTCGAGACCAGCAACACACTTTTAAAGTACAACCGAAACTTAAAACGTGTTCGGAAGATCGTAGAGAGGAAGTTATCATCTCTCGTCTCCGAACTGGACATATTTATACCGATGGCGAGTGAGCTTATGCCGTGGTGCGGCGTCCGTCGTCTGTCCGTCGTCCATCTGTCCGTCCTGTGGGGTCAAATAAGTTGAAAATTTAAAACAACATGTTCTGAATAACCAAAATGCCCAAGATGATGATATTTGGCCAGTACCATGCTTGGATGTAGGGCTACCAAGTGTTTTCGAATAAATGACCTCCGCTCATATTCAAGGTCACATGGGTAAATTGTCTTAAAAAACCCGTTAAACAACTTTAAAATATTTGGTCAGTACCATGCTAGGATGAAGAGCTACCAAGTCTGTTCAAATCAATTACCTATATACAAGGTCACAATGGTCAAGTATGATTAAAAATAACCACAAGGCCCAGAACGTTGAAATTTGGCCAGTAATATGCTTGGATGCAGGGCTACCAAGTTTGTAAAAATGAAAAACCTTGACCGATATTCAAAGTCACAGTGGTCAAATATTTTAAATATAAAAAGGCCCAGGATTATGGTATCTGGCCAGTAGTGTGCTATGGTAAAGGGCTACCAAGTTTGTTCAAATGAATGACCTTGACTGCTAGTCAAGGTCAAACTGGTAAAATATGTTTGACATCTTGAAACAACTTATTCTGAATAACCCTGAGGCCCAGAATGTTGATATTTGGCCAGTAGCATGCTTGGCTGAAGTTTTTTTCATTATAATGACATTGACCCTCTTTCAAGGTCACATTTGGTCAAATATGTATTAACCTTTCAATTACCTCATATTGATAAACGTTAAGTCTAGAGTGGTGCTATTTGGCTAGTTGCTTTCGGAGATGAAAGGGCTATAAAGTTTGTTCAACGTTATGACCTTGCTCGATTTCAAGTTCAAAGGGGTCAACGGTTTTAAAATCTTTTAATAGGTTCTTTTGAATGACGTTAATTTATGAAAACTGATGTTTTGCCTATTGTTTTATTTTAGATCTCTTTTAAGGTAACAAGATTAATACCAGGTGAGCGATGCAGGCCCATTGGGTCTCTTGTTATTTCATGTATTATGACGAATGTGATAATGACAGATGCTTTTTTGTTGTTGTAGCAATTGAAAATAAGTAGTTATAGCGGCTATGCTACAATGTTACTACACTCAAATACAAGGTCAGTATAATCATTTGTTGAAACATTTTTGCCTCTATAACTGATATGACCGGATTCTGATGAATTTTGGTAAATAATTTTACACAATGACATAAGCTAGGCCAAATGTGAGCAAAAGCTAAACATAATTAATCAGCACACTTTTATCTGGTTTGCTAACTGTTTCCCCACAATAAATTAGATATATAAGACAGGATTTTGATGGTCAATTATTTACAATTTGTGTAATAGTGAAATATGCCGGTAATTAATGACCAATTGAAATACATTTGGTTTAATGGTGTAAGATAAATCGACTTTTGAAAAAAAAGCAATTTCAATTTATTTTGTTATGGTTTGAAATATATTCAAAGTGGGTCCATTCTTACCAAAATCAATAGTTTAACTGTCATAAAACCCTCAACTTTAATGAGGAATACAGCACGAATTCGGTTTCTTCTTCTTACATTTTCATATTTTCATACATTTAGATACAATAATGCATCAGCAGGATTTAAGTATGTCAGAGTAGCATGGAACAGGCATATGTTGTTTGATCCTGTGGTATTATTTTATATTGAGCATGATTGATTTATTTGATTTACGAAATGGTCAATGTATTTTGGACAGTGTGCCGAGTTGCTTCTCCTCCATACATATAAGGTCATGGCAAGACGATACAGATGAATTAGCGTCCTATTAACAGCTGGGGTCATTTAAAGATGTGGTTCCGTGTGTGTTATATTGTGACTTGCGGTGGTGGTAATTTAAGTGTTTTTGCCACAATGCAAAAACGCAGATTAGAATCTGACTAAGTGTGCTTCATCACTGAAATTCCATGTCGGCACCCAACATAGTATTATACTGATAACGAGCCAACCAATCAGTATGGTTACCCATTTAAAGCTTTTTTGTCTAGAACAGAGCAGAAATTTCAGATTTGTTTATTTTGGTGAGGAGGCAGAAATCACAACCTTCCTCACTACTGAGGCAAAAGGCGAGCATTTGACAATCAAATAGTTAGGAAGCGATGGGTGCAGCAGAATATTCAGGTCCCTCCTGTCCCGAAGTGGAGGGTGTTGTTACGTGAATGGGACACACTATTTGATGTTAATGATAAACAGTGTTAACTTTGCTGTTACAGCTACTACATGGAAGTGCTGTACAGACAAACTACAAACTCACGGGCCATAAATTTGGCGGTTCGATATTTAGATAGCAAAGTCAACCACCACATGGCTGGGAACGTGCTGCAAGAAGAACAAGAAATAAGTATAACATCATCTATTCAAAAGGAGCAGCAGGCCATTACCATATTAAACGTCATCAACCAAACGCCCATCTTCGAAGAACAAGAAATTATCGTGGAGGAATCAGGAGGACTTTCAGAGAATGGAAGGTTTCGTCTTGGACTATACTCATTGTATACGGGTATAAAGTTTAATTTCACTATTTTGTTTTGATTATGCTCATTAGTGTGCATTGTGATTTAGTTGTCACTTTAATTGCTAAGTTCTCAATATAAGGTTGGATATTACTTGGAGTTGGCTTAGACCTATATGGCGGGTGTCGTCGATGAAGCAGAAGACATTGACGCTTAATTTTGTTCATATTGGACTTAAGTTTTATCTATTTTGATTTCTAATTATAGTTTAGTTGATACATAGGTATTCTCTCGTCATTATTTTCTATTTGTGCTCAACGAATGCTGGCTACAAAATTATTTAATGTAATATGAATGATTAAAGTTATTAAGTTGAAATATATATTGTTCATGAAAAAATATCTGTTTTAGGGTTGTATATTTTTTCTTGCCGATACCTAAAAACTACATGATGATAAAAAATCCAGTTATTTTAAACGATGCATTGTTAAATGAAAATGTTACTTAGTTACCTTTTCTAAATGCATATCCAACAAGTAAAATATTGCTTTGGAATTCATGTATCTTAATTTTACTTTAGAGAGCATCCTATTTGGAGTATCAGCTATTGATATGACGAATGCACTGAAATCCCTGCCAGTGTTTGATGTGTCGGAGACCGTGTCCATTAACAGGACTGCTCATGGTCAAGGGTTCAAATACACTATAACGTTCATATCAGAGAGAGGTAGTGTATTTGATGAATTGTCTTTCTTTGGCTGAGAACAGTATTGTCATACTTTCAAATTTCATTGTTTTGAAATATAACATATTTACGTTATTGTTATTGTTAATTGTTTCATTTAATAAACGCGAAATTAATATCACGAATCATATTGTTAGAAATTAATTCAATGGTATATACGTGTATAGTGTCCATAAACATTTGTTCACTTTTTCATACTGACATTTATCAAACAAAGATTAAAAAATGGCGCTTGTTCGCAGACTCATAGGGCATGTAAGACTAGTTAGCTCTTTCAATTCATACTAAAATTATCTGGAAAAATACTTTCATTTATTATACGACGATTTTATTCGTAATAGAACAATACTACAATGTTATTACTTGTATGGTGCTTTTTATCGTAGTTACGCTTAGGCGATATCTTAACAATGAGTTACAGTTGTGGGATGGCACAATTTTTTCACGATGGGCGAACGATAACAATCATGACGATTATTGCTTCCGCACGTTTGATGAACGTTTTGAAAAAACAATATTTTTGGTGTTAATTAAGGAATGGCTTAATACTATATAGGCGTTTGTGATGCTTATCACATGCGATGCTTCAGGTGCTGGTTCTGACCTACCAAACCTACAAGCTTTTCTTTTTAACTGTATTTCCTGAAATTTAGAAATTGTGTTTTCAACGACCCAAATCGACATGTGTAAAAGTTCAACACATTTAAACGGTCTCAGATACAGGTAGATAATAGCAACTTTGTACATGTACTTGGACCGTGGCTTTCTTCACCCGGGGGCATTGTTAAACTCTTCGAGGTGTGACACGAATGCAGTTACCAAATACTTAACGAGCGCTAGTAATGTTTTCATAAAGATCATATGGTATCATATATCAGCTATGTATGTCAGGTACAGGTCAAGGATAACCCCGGTAACTCATCAAAATTTATTTTTCCTGTTCTGTTACCTGGGAGCAAGACCACATTTTCGACAGTCAAGCGGCCAATATTATACTGTATATCACGCATTGTACAATTGAACATAATCTAAACTATAGTGATAAGAAGTTAAATGTATACAGTGTACCTTATTTTATACGATCCTTAAATATTTTTTTCATTCCGTAATATTGGTCAACCAATTCGTATCAAATCGCATTTGTGCGGAGAGTAGCGCACAATGGGGCATGCCATTACTAAATCGAAATGTTGTACACACGCGATTGTGTGAGCGTTGTCCGGTCACACAACTGTAACTGTTGTTTACAGCTCACCTTTTACTACTGTTAAGTCGGACCATACTTGAATGGAGACATGGAACTGCTGAAGGTGGAGTTATTCGAATGTCATCTTTATTATAAAATATAGTCCGTTTTGTTAATTGCAGACAGAACGTAATAGCATATGAGTAGCTACAGTTGTATCATAATTTCTTTATTGTTTTCTTCAGTGTCTTCTGATTAGGGAACATTAAAGAAACGAAACCCATTCCAAAATTGTCCTCGTGTTTTCTTTTTCACTTTCCGTTACTTTATATTTGTGTACATAGAGTACAAATGCCGTATGTAAAAGCTGTAGTATCGCACCGAAAATCATGATAACAAGAATCCATTATGACAAATAAAGATTGAAGGAATCTCAAATAATTTATTTCAAAACCCATGGAAGGTTTATATAGTCTGCACTTACTCAAAATGCTTTGTCGTAATAGGATTCAATTTTCAATATAAAACTAAAATATCCATATAAAATGTTTTACCTGGTAAGTTTTACTGCAGGGGTGAATAATAAAACCATTTCTGTTATAGGTAACTTCCCCGAATTGGAGTTAAAAACATTATCTGGAACATTTACTGCCAGGATAAATACGACACGGGACGGGAAGCCCAGCGGTAAAAAAGTTGGACTTATGATGGCAGGTGTACCCGCGCCTCTGATTGACAGCAATGGATCACAGTCACAGGTATATACACTTTGACAAGTAGTATCTTATAGAAAAAAACCCGTAACATAATCCAAATAATTGTATCTTATATTAAAAATATATAGAGACTACAATCACGGGTATGAACAATTTGTACTTATAAATAAAACAACATCCGATGTCTTACCGTAAAAAATTAAATATAGATAACGGTCACAGGTGTTTACATTTTGTATACATTTATGCAAAACATGGTCAAAATATAAACGGAAAATATTCAGTCATAAGTGTCTTAATGTAAAATTGTATATATGACTTGCAGTCACAGGCAAGACGATTTGTATTCATAAATAAGACAAATATTTTCTTATAGACAGAAATAATACAGGCAAATCTACAAACAAAATAAAATCAGGAAAATGGTAAGGGATATAATAAGGACAGCTGACAGCTAATTGATTGTGTTTAAAGCTGTACTTCTGTTTGTTTCGGGTTATTATTAACTGAAAGAGTGTTATTTATAACAAACAAAAATGAAAGTATGTGGAAGTATAATTCCTTAAATCAGTGTGTTATATTTCAAATGATTGTTAATTTGATTAGTTTTGAACATACTTATTTTTTCGATAAGATGTGTTTGTTAACATGTGGAGTTAACATCCTTGCAAAAGCCTGGGTCATATACAGATCCTGGGAGACACTATCGAACAGAGAGAAGCAGGAAACAAAAATATGTAGATTTCGAGTGTAAATGTGAGAAACAAATCAATAAAAGACATAAAAGAAAACCCAAGGTTCCGCAGGGGCAAACGTCTGTCGCCTCTTGAAAATAACAACTTTGTATAATTTTCACCTTTCAGATTTCAGAAGCTCTTGGTACATTGTTTACGGTTCGATGTCCAAGTTACTGGACCGACCCAAAAAGGAAAATCATCTATCACAACATGGAAGACTATTCGTCTCTGCCGTGGTATTTAAGAGGCTTACGAAAAAATCAGTATCAGGCTTTTTGTGGAAACTGGATATTGCGAAATCCATCATGGCTTCTTTATAAGGCGAATATATATATTTCCATCAATCCAATGGTAAATACTAACATATCTTCGTTTTATCTATACACAGCACTTTATATTTAAGTCTTTGTTACATGCAAAAACAAACCGTTCTTAGTTCACTATGTAAAAATGAATATGATTTTATTAGGTCACCTGAGACAAAGTATCAAGTGACCTATTGCGATCGCCTTTTGTCCGGCGTCGTCCGGCATCTGTCGTGCGTCCGTAAACAATATACATTTTCGACTTCTTCTCCAAAACCACTCAACTAATTTCAATGAAATTTTGCAGAAACCTTCCATGGCCAAAGGTCAACGAAACTAGTGGAGAATTTGGTCCCCAGCCCCCATGGGCCTGAGGGGCGGGGCAAAAAAGGGTCAAATTGACTAAAATTACAAAATGCTTCTACTCAAGACCCAGATACGGTAGAATCAAATACTCTTCACATATGAAAGGGTCTTACGGTGCTTTACTAAAATTGTGAATTTCTGGACCCTGGGGTCTCACGTTTCCCCCTAAAGTTTATAAAGGGAAATCACATTTTGGACCAACACTTGTTTAATTTCCATCGGAAGTAGTTCAATTTGGGTTAGCATTATCAGTATTGGATAGCAGTTTGATTGTATGCGCATATCAGCCCTGACTGACACCCAGGGGCTGATGGGTGGGGCCAAAAAGGGTCGAATTGACTAAAATTTCAAAAATCTTCTTCTCAAGACCCAGATATGGAAGAATCAAATACTCTTCATAGATGGAAGGGTCTTACGGTGCTTTACCAAACTTGCAAATTTCCTGACCCTGGGGTCTTACGTTTACCCCTGGGAGGGGGTAAACTTTACTATAGTTTATATAGGGAAAACACATTTTGGATCAACATTTGTTTAATTTCCATTGGAAGTAATTCAAGTTGGGTTAGCATTATCAGTATTGGATATCGGTTTGATGGTATGCACAAATCAGCCCTGATTGACCCCCGGGGCTGATGGGTGGGGCCAAAAAGGGTCAAATTGACTGAAATTTCAAAAATCTTCTTCTCAAGACCAAGATATAGTAGAATCCTTCATAGATGGAAGGGTTTTTAGTTGCTCTACCAAAATTGTGAATTTTATGACCCTAGGGTCTCATGTTTACCCCTGGGGAAGGAGGGGGGGGCAAAATTTATTATGGTTTATAATGGCAAATTAAACTTTGAATATTACATGTTAATAACTTGATTGGAATTATAACCCTGAGTTGACAGTTTGATACTTTGAAAATTTTGAGCCAGCCCTACCCCAAAGGGCTGTAGGGTGGGTTTATTAAGAACATTCCTTGTTTAGAATTAGAGGTGCTAGTTTTAAATACTTTTCAGTCTTAAATCTGTATGCTAGATATTGAATAAGGTGATTTTTTTTGTCACTTTGAAAAATATTTCTGTTCATGTTAAAAACAAAAATCAACTCTCTGTATAAATATATCAGGTGACCGTTAAGGCCCATGTGCCTCTTGTATAAGATACATTTGAAAGTTTCATTAGTAACCAAATTGATATACTTTGAATAAATAGGTATGAGATGCCTGAAGGGCTTTACTAGTGTGTAATGTCATAATACACCTTAATACCAAAATTTCGAGAGCAACACCTGAAATCTTTTCAGTCAGAGGCCTTGTTTTTCGACTAATCTCGATGAAGTCTCGTTAGAACTGGTAGTGATATAGAACACATACATACGAGATGTCATTGATATCAGACGGTATATGTTTTTTGACGGTCATTTTGTTCAAGAGCTAAACAGAGGTTTCATTAGAAAGAGAATTATTTCTATGTTTCGACCAATAAGAAGCAAATTGCCTGGAGTATTTTTTGTTGAAAAAGTCAATGTTCACACTTATATTGTCATATAATCATCTCTAACACCAGCCGTCATTACAATTTATGAAATTAAAATAATATAAAGCCCAATTTTTCTCAGTGAATAAACATCCTTGGTAACCAACTTTGATGCCCGATGGGCTCATGCGACGCGTTTCCAAAATCTAAACATGCCTACAGATGCCCACGATTTTTCATTGATATTCGTCAAGCAGTTTTCGCGAAAACATTCGAAAACATAATTTGGCGACAGAAGAACAGCAGCAGGAGCAATTAGTTTTTTAAGTTGTTTTAGGGACCTAAAACTAAAAGTCGTGCAGGGTAAAGAAGCATATAAAATAGTTTTTTTCACTTTTTTTTTCCAAACACGATTATTTTTAAGGTTTATTGAGAATTGTGATTCGCGTATTATGCCCCTACAAAAAGTTTTTTTATGGCTATAAAATGATGTAGAAGTATGTTTTTGTGAGCTTGTTAAGTTTTGGCGAAATCTTCGCGCGTTAATTGATTCCGTTTTTAAGATTCCCTAAATATCTATTTTTCAAACATTCCATATATGTATGTTACGAGTAACAGTAAATCAAACTTTTTAACATATATTTGAATATTGATAGTTTTCAAACAGGAAAAAAATCGTCAGCATTAAGTCGGACTGGGGTCTTTGTGAATGCAAAACGAACATAAAATGTTCATCAATTTATTTCACTATATTTGATGCATGAAACAGAAAGAGAAATGTAACCAGCGTTGCTACCAAAACTAATGCTCACGTGAGCGATTGGTTTTACTTTTGTATGATAAAGTGTATCATTAAACGCTCATTATTGATTATTTGACAGTTCTGTATGGCATTCAAAGGCTTCATTTACTACGTTTATATGGACTTCACTTACACGAACGGCAATGGCAGAAAGACAAACTCTAGCCATTATTTCAACAATCTCGTCAACTCATCGGAAACTGATCAGTATGTAGGAACTTTCAACACGTGTAAAAACCATTCAATGAACAAGTTTTTACCTACTTTCACAAGTATAAGCAATCATTAGCAATGTCCAGGAGACAAGTCATTTCATAAAAACGGAATTACTATAAAAAGTAAACTTGTCCCCCAGTTTACTCGACAATATCCTGCAAGATTAATCTCATAATCTCATATCTAAAGAAAACCCATATACCCTCGTACAGTTACATATTTACATTGATATAGTACTGTACGACATAATTTGAAGTATGCAAAAATACATATGAAATGTTGGAAAAATGCTTTTCTTCAATATTCCTAAAATGATTTTGTATGTACCAAAAATGACACCTACACGATAATAATTTTATTGTTTAGACTTTGCTTTGACTTGATTGATATTTATTTCGCAGATGGAACTATGCTTGTTACAATTTACAAGACAGTATAACAACAATCATCTCTGACGCATCCATCATTATTCTGCACGGATTGCAAATCGGTTGTAAAGGGGATGTTCTTGTAGATGACGTTTACTTCGGGCAGCACGCTACAACGTTGGATACAGGTGAGACAGACATTTTTGTTCTGATAGATGCATAACATCATCGATTTATAGTAAATGTGTGAGTTCTTTATGTAATGAAACCTTTTCACAATTATATAACAATTATGAAAGACATTATATCAACATAAATAACCACTCTTATTTATATATTAAGCAGGTGAATTACACAGTGTATTTCTCCTCTTTTTTCTAATTGTATTTCTATTTTCAAACAACAATTACGGTACATGAGTAAATGAACACTATGTTTTCTTACAAAAGTAAACAAAAAGTATTTAACAACTTATATTCATCAACCTTGTTCGAATGAATGACCTTGGCCAGAGGTCACATGAGTAAAATTTGTTCAAGCTTTCTCCAGAACCGAATAGTCTGATGTCATGGATACACACACACGAGCACGCATACACTACACTCATGGAGGCACGCCCTAAAGTGACCTTAGTTGTTAATAGGACATTAAACAAAAATCAAACAAACCAAACCAAATCATGAAATGAAGCCTGGTAAGGTGAAGAATTATTTAGCATAAGTGTTATTATTAAACAGTATACACACACGCATGCACACATACATTACACACATGGAGGCACNGACTGGTTATCCGGTGAATATCGATTTCTAAACATAGCCTGTATGGAAATTCCCCGGAACCTATCGTAGCGCATGCGCAGCTAGACTGGAAAGCGATCTGTCAGACGACATTAGAAGATGGCTGCTGGCGAACGTTTCTCCTCCGTTACATCAAAAAATTACCAAAACTATTCGAGTATAAAGATGCTGTTAACGTAGAAAAGGCCATTGAGCACGCAGTGCATGTCCTCCATGCTTATCTGAAGAAAAATGATCTAGACGATACCTTCGATAGCTACAAGTATGAACTGTTGTATTCAAACCTTGCTAAATTTTACACGGAGGCTCGCGTACATAAATCAAAACCTTTAGTTTTGTTTTGTTTTATTTCATTGTTGAAGCATATAATAAAACAGTTATGGGCTTTTGTGCTGGTAAATATGATGTGATATGAACCTAAAATAGTGATGTTTACCTCGTCTTCGCCTCAGTTAATATCACTCTTTCAGGTTCATATCAAATCATATTCACCAGCACAACAGTCCATAATTGTATAATATTAATCAACCTTGTTCGAATGGATGACCTTGGCCACAGGTCACATGCGTACAATTTATTCAAGCTTTCTCCAGAACCGAAGGGTCTGATGTCATGGATACACACACACGAGCACGCATACACAACACACATGGAGGCACACCCTAAAGTGAACTTAGTTGTTAATAGGACGTTAAACAAAAATAAAACAAACCAAACCAAATCATGTAATGAAGCCTGGTAAGGTGAATAATTATTAGACATAAGTGTTTTTATTAAGGAGTATACACACACGCATGCACACATACATTACACACATGGAGGCACGTCCTTAAATGACCTTAGCTGTTAATAGGACGTTAAAAAAATTAAACCAAACCAAACCTTGAACTTGGTGACAAAGGAGTCAAATTCGTCAATTTTAATATTATGTATTATCTTAATCAGAGTGTCATACCAAAGATTCATTCGGGTACATACTAGTTAAAAGGTATTACTTAAATGCACATCCAAGAACACAGGTGAGAAATTGGTTAGACATGACTCCGTTTTGATGACCTCAAAGTATGGAGTCTTGAAATTATCCATGTTGTTGCTACAGTGATATATATAGGTGATTGTTCACAGCTGTGTGTACATTTTCAAATGTCTTATTATTTCGACGTAGATTGCTGGGTTTACCGGCTGTTAATATAAACATTTCATACATTATTTCAAGGTAACGAGATTAAAATATAGCAACGATCATATCAATATAAGGAATCAAAATATTTCGGTTTTAAGTGGTCAGATAATACAGTTGTGTTCTGTCTAGATGATGCACACCTACGACGTCTCGTGTGCGCTCCCAATGGGTACAAAATAACTGATGTAGATGTCGCTAAACATGGGGATACGTACGACATATCCCTCACAACGGTTCTAGGAGGACACGGATTTCCAATATTTACCGTCGACGATACTCAGGTAATCTACCTACTTTTTAAAAAAAATCGTCCGATTGCTTGTCTATCGATTGTTGATTGCTTTGTGAAAAATAACTAAATTATTTTTGGAATTCACCAAAGTATACTGTATGCTTTTTGAACATGTTTTGAAAATAAGCGGCGAAATGAAATTGATGAGATTTTTTGTATATATTGTCATAACGACTATGTATAGTACCAACCGTTCACATATAAAGGCCATCACTTTGGCTTAAATATGATACAATCAATTTGTTCTTGTTATGACAGGTGCCACCAAACACAACCGTATCGGTAATAAGAACTGTCGCAGCGTCAACTCCTTTGAGTGGAACGTTTGATCTGACTCTGAGAGGTCAGACAATCACGTGTACGTATCAATTAATAATTATAACAATTTCTAACGAACGAAGATAGTTTATTGCTGATCATAATCGTGTCCATTTAACAGGGCTACGATAAGTCATACTCTAAATTCTGTGTCTACTCTTAGGTTAAGTAGAATGGTTGAGCTCGGTTTCCAAGCTATTGATTATCCCTCATTATCCAAACTTGCTTGACTTATGTATCTCAGGAAGCTTATCACTTGCGATGCTCCGGATGCTGCTACTTGTATTTCCATCTGTTTGGCCCGAGAAGGTCAAATCAGCTGTATTGGTAGAGTGTTATTCATTTTGGTATACTATTTTATTTACAGAATGATATAGTTCCAATCAATTAAGTGTGTCTGAAGTACATCCTTCCTTAATTCACCACTGGTTGTTCAGACACTTAATATGGGAGCATACATTGTAATAGCGGGTTAGGTATATAAATATGCTCGTTGGATAGTTTTGTATTTGCCGACTTAAACGTCCTATTTGATTAAATGATGTTACAAAACCTTTCCGAACAAATTAAACTTTTCAGAGTAATAAGTGTCAGGAAGGAGTGCATTGTATGTACATTTATAAGACAGGCATCGCATGTCAGATTTTTGTATGTGTAGTTGTTTGAGTATAGATGGATGTTTGAAAGGCGATAACATATGTTAATTATTGGATAATATAATAAAAAAGGAAAAAAGGTGAAACATATATTCAGATTTTGGTTCGGAAGAAGTGATGAACTATGTTAAAAATACCCCGCAGGAGATACTTACCAATAACATGTAGCTGAAAATTTGGCGAGATTTCAAGTAAAAACAATGTGACAATTGAATGCATACTGTTATATTGGCATTATATCTAAAATTTGAATATCAAATTTTCAGTATAACGTAGAATATAATAAATATTTTAAGCGATATGATTATCCATGTTCCTTTTCAGCCATACCAGTAGGAATCGGACGCAATGACATAACTGCAATCATAGAGGGATTCACAGATATTGGTCTCGTTCTTGTAACTTCCACCGGTGACGGTGTGTTCAATATGTATTGGAGGTTCCGCTTTGACACATATCCCGGAAATCTGGAGCAAATTCAGGTAAGCGGTTCCATTATATATTAATACTACTTTTTAAGTAACCTGAAAACTAAAAAGATTCGCATTTATGTTAAATCTAATTCCCTTTGTAACATAACTTATTTAAAATTTCCAAAGATGGGACATTTTAATGCAAAGTATTATAAATAAGTAGTATTCGAGAAGTGATGCATCATTATCACACAAACAAGTATGATTCGGCTATTATTTAGTGTAAAAAAATAGGACAACATTACATATTTCCTTTTAGATAATACATCAAATTGTCAATATTCACAGCTCTTCACAAAGATGCTTAATCAGACATTATACTACGATACTGAAGCTGACGACCAAACCATTGAATTATCAGAATATTGGTAGTAAACAGCGGGGTTGCTGCAGGAAATTTTCGTTTAACGGACACTTCTTTTTTTTCTGTAAAATTTAATGAAATCTCTCTGCCGTTTTGATAATACTAAAGTAACAGCAATTGTGTGTTTTGCAATTTTCAGATTTCAAAACGTTTTATTGTATATAAAGTATTGATTCGTTTGAATAAGTATTCGACACCATGAAAAATCCCATTATCCATGGTCACTGGCTCCAGTTATGACTATGAATAGTTTAAACTTCAATCATGATGACTTTGATCAAAGTATTGAATAATTTATTGTAAACCGTTCATTTTCAAAACAATGCCGTTTAAAAAAGAAAGATGTAGTTAATTCAATTTCAATATGAAATGTCGGAATCCAGCTGCTCTTAGAGAATAGCTGTGCTGAATTGTGTTAAAGGGACAATTTAGTAAAGCAAGTTTTTTACTCTAATATTGAAACACAATTCCCCATGATATATCACTAATGCAGGTGGGAAATCGGGAAAAAAAATAACCTGCTGTAACCCACTTCATGTATTTATAGGAGGCGAAACCGAATTGGGAATATGCTTTGGTGTCCACTATTTGGGGACATAAAAACAACCAAAATAAATCTGCTGCGCCCATTGCAATATTTGGGATGTTTATTTTTCTTCCTACTTCTTACTCCCTTTTATTTTCTAGCGCCTTGCTTGGCAACACCTCACTCTTGGCTTGATGGTTGAGCGTTCGCCCTGGTGACGAAGGCAATGGGTTCTGTCCCCATGCTGGGGTATACCAAAGTCCTTAAAAATGGTAGTTGTTATTCCCTGCTTAAGGTCCAGCTTTTAGGGGAATGGCAACAACTGGTTCACCCGTTGTCAGTATAATGTTACTGGGCGGATGCTGTGCTGGGTGGCTTCGGCAAGGTATTTCAGTGAGATAGCACTATCAAATCGGCATCAGATCCGCACTATCACAAGGAGGCAAGCACACAAACATACCCTGTCTCCTGCATACCCACACGCAAGCACGCATACACTTTAAGGTACTTCCTTAAGTGCCATTAGCTGTTAATAGAGCGTTAAACAAAATTAAACCAACCCATGATATATAATTTGATACTTCTTATAGACAGGCATTTATTCTGCATCGAAAGCCTCTTCTGAACAACTTCGCAACCATCGTTAAATTGCATTAAACGTTAAATGAATTATATATCTATGTTTAAACCTTTTGATATCGCTTTGAAATTCTCTTAAGTGCCTGCATACCCTTTTTAACCGGTTTCCTGTTATTCAAATCCAAATGTGAACAGAAACATTTCGTAAGATTTATATATTGTAATACTTATAAATAATTCTTGCTTGAGATGTATTTTGTAAGAATTTGTTATGTTTGAAATCAGACTCATGACACTGTGTTGTCGGTCAAGATCGTGGTACTGTACATGTTAACCTCTCACTGAAAGGCCCGGGTATTGCTCTATCTTCATTGTCTGCTATTTAGGGGACATTGAAGCAATCAAGAATATACCTGCTGCGTCCCACTGCATGAATATCGTCAGGGACCAAAATGAATCGCATGCCCCAATTGCAGCACTTGGGATATTTTTCCTATCTTTCCTATCTTCTTTCTTTACCATCAACTTTCTTTTTTAGGTGGTGTCTATTTAGGTATCCTTCCTTATATGACCCTGGCTGTTGCAAGGACGTTAAACCTACAAACAAACTAATCACTTGATTTCTTACCAAATTATGTAAGGGGTTGAAGTTAACATGAAACATTGTAAATGTTATGCAAAAACGTATCAAAGGATATACATGTTCGATATGTTTAGCCTTTATACTTTTTATCGGATTTGCGAATTAAAAAATACGATGAACAAAATAATGGTATTCGTGCTGAGTATATACTGAATTTTAGTAAAATATACGTTTTCACTCAGTAAATGTAGATATAATCCACAATCGTCGATAGAACACCAGCTACAACACTGATGTTCTATAAAACTTCTTGTTGAATATTTGCTACATGTATCGCTAGCAATTTTTGAAAAGTGTTCAATTTATCTCCCAGGCATTTGGTGAGATGTGAAATGCAAGGGTATTATACACATTTGATCAGAATGGCATATACAATAACTTTACTACAAGTATCTAAAGTCACATACCAAACGTGTCGAAATTGTTATTATGGTTCTATTGACTTTCAGATGAATTCGAGTACTGTCTCTGGTGACAATGTTCAGTCACACGTCTGGACAATACAAAACGGACAATACACCATAGACCCTCTGTATGGAGAAATGCTAATGACGGCACACGAAACTCCGCAGGTATGTTGATGACAGTGTCATAACGAACACTAAGAAATTAAAGGTTTCCTTTAAGTCGGCAATACGTTTAGAGGTTAATATTACACAAGTTGACCATGAATGTTGCAAGGACGTTAAATCCTTAACAAACAAAAATGTTCATGAAAATAATCTTTACAACAAATGTCTAAATAGATGTCGTCACGATGTTGACATTACTCGATTGATGAGCGTTTCAAATCAGATATCGTTTCCATATTTTTATCATCTTGATATGACATAAACATGGAAATTGTATGATACATTCGCGAAAATGCGTTCGTTATTGGATATTAGCAATAATAACTTCTTAAATGAAGCCATTTTTTTCTGACAATTTGAAACTCTCACTGTGTACACTGCACATTTATGTTACTTAAACGACGTTTTCGTTTTCGTCTAAAAAGCAAAGTGGAAAATTTGATATTTTAAAATTGTAGCCAGTCCAAACGCATTTTGATGGTTTCTGAGCTCATTCTACTAGTTTGAATGAGATCAAAAATACTCTTTCATTCCAAAGGGTGAAGGATAGGGAAATTCCACCCTCGGTATTTTTTAATTTGGCAAAAGCCTCGGGTTTTACTAAATTTGGAAACAATCTGATGGAATTTCCCTTTCCTTCACCCCTGGGCATGACAGGGTCTTAAAATCTTGAGAGCGGTATACCATATAAACAGTTCTTTCTTTGTGCTCATGTTGTAACGCATTGACTCTTATTAGAGGTTTTAAAAGTCGCTGTTACTTTTCCATGCATTCTGAAACAAATCAGTGAAGAATATAATTGCAGATTTGTTCTGCATAATGCGTTGCCATATACATATAATTATATAACATAGACGAATTCAACTGACTCGGGAAGCAAACAAATCAGAGTCTATCCCCAGTGCACCCTTATAAACTAGGTAAACAATTATGAAACATAATTTCAAATTCAGAGAATAAATGCAAGAACGACAAATTAACGCATTTTCACGGAATTATTGCCTTTACTTCGTTTGGACAGTTTATTTTTTCAATATTTTTGGAGCAAAACAAAGAAATTGTTAAGAAGTATGGTGCTTTTGTGCATGGTTTAGACTAAGCTGTGTTCAGTAATATAAGAACAGAATTACAATAATGCCAATTAAATTGTGCATTTGGCCAACTTTGATATTGATTTTTGTTGATGTTGCTTATTTTCGGTCACATGACTTAAAGTGCACATGACCCCAGTAGGTCACAATAACGTCGTTGTCAATGTATAACGATTACGTGATATTGTATAAGACTTTTATCGGTTAAGAAATGGTTACATGAATGCGGGTAAAATGCCAGTATTTATTAAGGAAACATGCATCAACATTGAAGCAACGTGGTTCCCTAGTTATGGATGTTAGATATACTTCATTTATAGAAAATGACCTACTTGAGTTGTCATTTCCTTGTCACATTCCAGGTCACTGTTAGTATAAATGACGTTGCATCAAAATGCACCGGAAGCTGTACGTTCGAGTGGTTGCCTAGTAAAACACCTGTCTTGGACAACGTGACGCGTGTACAAGGTAACTACAATTATACTTACTGATTAAAGATTCTATTAAATTCACATAAATTCAGGTGAGATGAAGAGTAGGTTTTCTTAAGTATAAGCCTGACACAATGCATGATAATATTTATTTACTTGGTCAAATATGCGCCAGTACATGCATTCTAAATATTCATTTCAGGTATTCAGGAAAAGCAAAAATATTTATCAGTTTGGTATTAATAATAAAGGCTTAGTTATAACACAAACAGGAGTTTAAAACTTCAGGGGCGGAAAGGTAAACATGTTAACTGTTTCCCCGGCCTGCCTGCAGTACTATAATGCTACTTGGCGAAATGTCGCTATGATTTTCGACAGCTGACATTACTGATTCAGCACACTGTGCCGTGGCGAGTTATTGCAGCGGTTTAGAGGCGGGACACCGGTCATTTACAATCATTGCTTGACAAAGAAAACACGTTTTCGAAGGTCGAATATTAGGTTTTCAGTTCCTGTTTGTGTTCAAAAAAACACCAGCCAGCCTTTCGTAAGTTCACCTGTCCGTCGGGCAGGTGCTTATCCCATGGTGCGGCGTCAACTTTTTACTTAAAACAACCTTTTCTCGTGAACCAAAAGGCATGATGGGATGAACGGCTTCAAAATTTGTTCAAATAAATGACCTTGACTTATATTCAAGGTCACAGGGATCAAATGTATCAAAATCATTTAAACAACTTCTTCTGAATAACCAAGAGTCATAGGGTGATGCTATTTGGCTAGTAACATACTGAGAAGAAAGGCTTCCTAGTTTGTTAAATTGAATGACCTTAAGTTGTATCCTATGTCACAGGGGTCAAAACCTTTGAACAATTTCTTTGAATAACCAAGAGGGCTAGGGTGATGATATTTGGTCAGTTACATGTTGGGATGAAGAGCTACCAAGTTTGTTCAAATAAATGACCTTGACTTATATTCAAGGTCAGATGGGTCGAGTATGTTTAAAACCTTTAAACAACTTCTTCTTAATATCCAAGATGCCTAGAGTGTCGATATTTGGCCATTTGCATGCTGTGAAGAATGGCTACCAATTATGTTAAAATGAATTACCTTGATTATAATTCTAAGATCACAGGAGTCTGAACTTATTAATAATCTAAATCTCCAGGGCATTGATATTTTGCCAGAAGCATGCTTGTATGAAAGGCTATAAATTCTGTTCAACTTAATGTTCTTGCCTGACTTTCACGGTAACATATATCACATATTTAAATCTTTTAATATATTCTATTGAATCAAACACTGGTATTTTGCCTGAAACTGTATTTTATTCCACTTTTAATATTATAAGTGTAAGAACAATACCGGGTGAGCGATTCAGGTCCATTGAACCTCTTGCATGTTTACATTTTTTAAACATTCCAATTCATTTGGTAATGATGGTAGCGTTGGCTGAGGCGGTGATGTTAGTGATCTGGTGCTGTTGCTTGTGCTCAGTTACACGTTTTCTGGTGGTGTTCTGATGATGTTGCTTGTATTATGATGCTGCTGCTGGTGTTCCAATGATATTGCTCTTTTTCTGATGAAGTTGCTGGTGTTTTGATGCTGGTGATATACTGTTGCTGCTGGTGGTAATGACATTTACAAATATTGAACTTATATGCATCCTCTTTCTTTGTCACAGGTATATCGCATACGAAGATCCAGATATCTGGCAGCGGATTTAGCGACATCCCAAATAACAATAATGTGACGATAAAAGGGGTCGTTTGTAACGTCACTATGGCAACTAATTCAACGATCACGTGTGATATTGACAGCATACCTAGTGGCGAGCACATTGTGGTCGTAAATGTATTAGGAAGCGGAATAGCAAAGTCTAGAGACGGCAATCTCACAATCTCCTTCAATACACAAATCGACGGTGTCAACCCAACAAGAAGCGGAATGGGAGGTATAGAAATTATAATTGTTTGGATTAAATCATAATACAGATTGGGTTGCCCGTCCTTCAGTCGACCTTACTCACACAATACTGGTCTCGAAATGCTGATAACATTTGTTTTTGATTCCATGTTTTGAATAAATGTTAAATAGGAGCGCAACTGTGGGTTATAAGTTTACCCTTATATCTATGTTAAAAGCAACAAAATAGCCATAGTAGCAATAGTTTTTCCCCAATATATTATTCGTTTTCTATTTCTTATATTTTCTGTCGTCGAAGTAGAAAATTAATAATGAAAATAAAAGTTAAACAAAATGTGGTCGCAAAGAATAAATCAGATATATTTAAAAATCAAGGTTCTGTGAAACTGTCTATCACTGGGAGTGGATTCAATAGGAATTCGTCCGTGAAATTGGGAGCTAAGACGTGCGATGTACAGTCTGTGTCAACAACCAACATTGTCTGCTTAGTGCCATCCACGGTATTTTATTTCTTCCAGTAATTCTTGAAGTTTAGAGTAACTAATTACAGGACCTGAAATAATAGATGTATTTTCAGCCAAAATACCATTTACTAGATAAACTAAACAATTTCATTATGGTTAATCCATCTTCTGAATTAAGAGGTTAGCATTAATAGGGATAAGACACTATATTTTGAGATATTTCATTAAGCGATTATAATAACTTTGCATATTAAATACAGTTGTCATTACTTTTATTAAACGCATTGAAAGACAATTGTCATTTTTCTTCTGTCGTAAACAAGTCTATAACATATGGGTGTACGCTCTAATTTCTTAAAAGCTATATATTCTATCTTTTGATAAAATTACTACCTGACATAAATTGCCGATTAATAAAAAATATAGTTCAGGTGTAGTATTTTTGCTGGCATTTAACTCATAAACCCGACAATTTCAGAGTACTGCCGAAGTAGTGCCTGTCACAGTAGAACAGAATGGAGAACTACAGCTAACAGCAGACACAAATTTTACCTATGATGATTCAAAGACGCCTCGAGTGACTGGAATATCGCCCAATTTACCAGGAGTATCAGGTTTAATTTTCTTTGCATTTGCTAATTTTGTTGAAGAGTTAAACTCCCTTGCCACAGTTATGGTCATAAACAAAAGATAAACGGAGAAAAATGATTAAAACAGTAGGTGTTCAAACAAAGGAATAGAAGCAACAAGTAACGAATAGTGTGGAGAGAAGATCTGGCGTATGTATACACAAGATTAATTTCTATGTTTTTGATAGACTGAAAAATGAGAACATATGTTGATGACGTCGCACACTAGGACAAAATAAACATCATTGCGCCATTTATGAGAATACTATTTTGTTGTTCAGGCAAATGTCACACATATTGTTCTATCTCTTTACTTTCGCGGTTTATCCAGAGTGCACTTCGGCCGTGGTCTATACTTTGATAGACAGATTTATTATTTAGTGAAATCATTAAGTGGAGACAAAAATCTTTTACTGCAGGCTTTTCATTATGATTATAAACCAAGTGTATGTGTTTGTATGTTGAAGAACCAAACTTGAATTGCTGCCTCGAAATCAACACTTTAGACATCTTTAATTTCTTATGTCACTTAGCAGTACTTTCACTTTGCGCTGTTTCCGTTCATACGAACCCAAAACAAAATTGCAGATGGAGTAAAACGTATTACAACCTATGTAATACATATTACTGTATACAATGCATTTTCAGGTGGAGACACACTTATCATTGATGGTGATGGCTTTCAGATGGGTGACAATCTAACGTTGTTGGTAGGCAGAACCGAAATCAACATTACCTTCTATAACAACACCTACGTGACGGCGGAATTACCTCCCTGTTCTCCAGGAAGTCATCACGTAAAAGTCATAGCGGGAGACAACGGAGCAGGCATGACATTGTACGTGGAACAACAATAGGCAACAATGAAGCAAATTACAAAATATGAAGATGATCTTTTATATATGGTACAAGGCTTATGACTGCAGGAATTATTTTAACTTCTAATCTATTTGAAATAATAGATGTACATTATATTATAACATGTCCTAATCACCCCAAAAGTAATCCTTGTCACTTTTTCCAGGAAAAACAAACTGCCTTCGATCACATGCGTCTTAGAACTAACCAGTGTCAATCCACTTAGTGGTTCTCTGTTCGGCGGCACCAGCCTCACACTGGAGGGACAGGGATTCACATCGCTGACCAAAGTCAAGGTCGGAAACCACGACTGTGACGTAACAACAACGAATGGTAGTTTTATAATTTGCAAGATTACAAGAACGCGCACAATACATAGAGTAAACAACCACGGTAACCATCCATGTAAGTTTATAAACTATTTATATGTGTATTCCATATGTGGGTTATATGAGGAGTAGTTGTTTTATGACACCCACAAAAAATCACTACAAAAATAAGGCACATCCGCCCGATAAGCTTACAAAGAATAATCAAGTGCCGACAATGATGTTCTTTTACCAAACAACGTTTCACATTTTGTCAATTTTATGTCCCTGTAATCAATATTTTAGTATGTAAAATGAAAAGAAATACGTTACATTCTCATTTATGTGTCAAGCTTTTGGGAAGTACTACTACTGGAGTCCACAGCATATAAAGGTCCTGGTAGGCGACATCGTGCGCTGGGACTGGGACTTCCCGTTCTACATCACGACAATGAAACCAAAGGTTGAAGAAACTTACAACATGACTACAAAATATGGAAAGTCTGGAGGGTTTACAAGTGGTGCTGGTTCATCTACAGGTATCTGCGAGTTATTTTGCTATCTGATAGCATCCATATAACTAAACAGTCATTAATACAATTGTGTGACCGTACAAAGCACCAAAAACAAAGTGCGCACATCTTACAGACATCGTCCCCATATGGTGCGCATAATCGTACGTTTCAGAAATTGTTCGTTCCCTTTGTGCGGTTATATCCGCAAAAATGTGCAATTTTGATATAATTGGTTGATACATTTCACGAATTTAAAAAAGTCCGGAAGATTGTAAATAAGGTAGATTGTAAGTAATATTGTAGATATGTAATTTCTGGATAGTCATACCCCTGGTAACGCGAGGCTCCTAGGTTCACCTTTATATTTGCATGTTTCCGTGCCGATGTGTGTATGAGAAAAATATCAATTTGTGTCAAGAAAACACAGATTTTTTAACTAAATAAATGTACCAAAAAAAACCCCACAGTTCCAAAATCAATATATTATAGTTTGGAAATGAAAAATGAAATCGTTTTTAATGTTAAAGCCATTTCATTTTTATATAAAACACGATTGTCATTGCACACCGTTCGTCCATCGTACGCAAGTTTAAGTTGTATTCTAATCTTAAAATATTGTTTTGTTTCTGGGGAATGGAATTGAAATTAAAATGATATTTGTATATGAAATACAGGATCGTATTCCCGTGAGTTCAGTAAGGCCGGCAAATTTTACTACTGGAGTGGAATAATTGATGAATACAGTATCACGTGGTTCTACGGATCTGTCGAAGTTGTAGACGGTCCGTCCTTCCTCGCTGATGTCAGTGTCACACATGGTCATTTCGAGGCTACGTATAACGTAACAGACAGCACCTCCATACCAGGTTTGTGTTGTGTAATCAAATGTATTGTTTAATATTATAATCAAACCAATAACCTAGCTAGTTTATTTATGTTATTAAGGGCTTTTAATGTCTCTTGTCTAATTGTGCTTACAATGTTTTTCAGTATCGATGCATTGCTGGTATTTCAACGATTATAATTGCTGCGCAAAATATTTTTTCGGTCTTGTAAAGAAAAAGTCTACCTGATGCTGATTTGATAATTTACCTGATTTTACTTTGATAATTTTACAACAAACATATATATTATACAACCGATGTCGACTCTATTTTAAACCTGTTTTGACTCAACAAACTCGTAATTCTTTAAACAATTTTTAAGAAAGGGAAAACAATAAGTTCAATTTTGTTCAGGAAAATGTTTTGTACGAAAGTGTCATTCATCCTATGTGCTTGAGGTCTATTTTTAAATATGTTAATCACAGGATTATTATTGCTGTTTGCTGCAATAGTATTGGATACCATTAGAACAGAATCAATAAAACAATCCCTACTAGACTGTTAATGGTTATTAAATAGCAGACATTCAGTGAGGGATGTTTTGGTTTTATTACAGTCGAATTTATTTTTTTAAATTTTAGATACCACGACATGTTGCGATACAACGGTAGGCAGATATAACTGTTCTGATCCTCTACCGGTGGATTCATCAAATCACACAAAATTTCAGTTCGCATTCTGGACATGCAGAACACCAGTCATCGATAGCATAAGTCGACAGAACGGTACTACTAATGACGAAATACTTATATCGGGTAACGGGTTCTCAGATAAAAGTAGCTCAAATAATGTAACGTTCGGAGATTATATATGCAAAGCATCTTACAGTTCAGTATCATCTCTGGCATGCAGCATTGATCCTGAAAACAAACCAAGAATCGGTCGGCCGCAATATATAGACGTTCTTGTGAACAATCTTGGTTATGCCCATGTCAATGTGGAAGCAGAAATTTCAAAAACATTTGCATTGTTTCCAGTAATAAATATTATTTCTCCAAACAACGGATCTCTTGGAGGTTATACACGACTAACAATATCGGGAACTGGATTTGAAGAAAGGATGGGAAGTATCAGATCTGAAGTCAATGTCGGCGGTTATCATTGTGACATTGTATCAAGTTCTTACACAAAAATAATATGCCTTACACCAATGTCTTCTAGAGGGCAACGGGAAATATCCGTCATTATCCCAGCCGCCGGAAACACAAGGATTCGGGCGGAATGCAATAAATCGTGTCAATTCGTTTACGATGACTTGCTGACCCCGACAGTAACTGATGTCAGTCCTAAGTCAATAACAGGTGAAAACACAACCAGCGTCACAATTGTCGGTACAGGTTTTGGCGATGACAACACAAGTGTATCTGTGGTTATGACGTCTTCAGAACACCACCATTGTGCTATTACTGATGTATCAGATTCAAACATCACTTGTTTATTAAACAATTTACCTCTTGGTTCCAATACAGTAGTGGTACATATATCGCATAAAGGTAGAGCTCGTGAAATCAATGGACCTGTTACTGTCGCAAGTATAGCCAGTGTACAGAATATATCGCCCGACAAAGGAAGTAAATACGGGGGAACTGACATCACTGTAACCGGAAATGGCTTTCATTCTGACGTAACTATTGACATCGACGGAACGCCATGTTTAGTGCTACACAGAACCGTGTCGTCCGTTGTTTGCACAACTGAAGTCCACGCTATTGGCAATGCAGTGCTTACTATCCGGTCGGATGGACACCCATATCCCGAACAAGCTTTTACATATTCTGAAGATGCTTCTCCTAGAATAATTACTGTATATCCTTCGTCTGGGACGAGTGGGGAAAACATCACTATCTCCGGCTACAATCTAGGAACAATATTGAACCATACAAGTGTGTTTGTAGGGGAGACAAATTGTGAAATAACTGCAGTAAATGAAACGGAAATAAACTGTACTGTCGGGGAGAACCGCGCGGGAAAATACAACATATGCGTAAATGTGCATGGTTTAGGGAATTCAAATGCAGATGCAACATTTACGTTCAGCATGTCGGTAAAGGACATTACACCAAGATCGGGTAAGATTAATTAACATTAATTGGAGAATGATAACTTTGACGACAACATCTTGTCCTTTTCACATTGCTATTTGATAGAATCAGATTCGAGACTAGTTAAAACTGTCAATAGTATTGCAGCAAATTATTGCAATCCGTTTTCTTAGGTAAATATTTGGTATACATTATAGATTTCGTTTTACCATAATGTTTCTCAGGAAGTTTAGGTTGGGACCACACAGTAACAATCACAAGTAACTGCACTTCTACTATGTTAGACAATAAGTACGTATTATTCCCTTACTGTTTCACAGGTAGTGTAGGCGGGGACCAGACTGTCACAATACTCGGTACCGGATTTGACGATAACATGATGGTTACTATATGTGATCGTATCTGCAACATATCGGAGAGGAACACAACAGAGTCTATGCAATATGTTTGTCATACGCCATCCTTGCCAGGTAAATAAATATTGCTTGGTATATGTAATGAAACTTTAGTATACATTAAGATCGGAGATAAATTTATTTATAAGGTAATTAAGTTTCATCGATATGGAATCTTTATACAAGGCCACGATGTATTAAATGTCTGAACGTTAGTAGTGCCAAAAAGGACATTGGAGTAAAATAGCATCAAATAAACCGAACAAAAGTAAACAAACTTTTAAATAACACTGATTACGTCATAAGGAATATTTAAATATGTTAAGGAGGCTGCACCTTTTCGTAATTAACCAGTAGAATCCCTTGACTTTTACACACCATGGTTATTCAACCCTAAGGAGATAATTTTATGAAATCTAAGCTCATTAACAAAAAACACCCAAAAAATCATTTTATTCAAATTTTAATGTTTTCACCTTATTTTGGTCGATTTTTTTAGAAACAATTTCAGCAGTTAAAAATGCAAATACAGATTGTTTATTTACTCAACAAATATTTTCATTTCTCATCAAATTATTGAAACAAATTACACATAATGTTTTTTAACGATCTGTCTAAGTTCATACATGTGTATAACGAAGGGAGTGAGGTCCTTAATACCTCCTATTAATCATGTTTCTACAGCTTATATTTGTTATTTTTAATACCAAATTTAGGAAAGATGACACGTTGTTTCTAAATACCATTCAATGCTCTTATTTTAAAGATTCCTCACTTAAGAATTGCAGCGTTCATGTAACGGTTAACAACGTGACTGAAACACTAGCGGATGCTTACACTTACGATCCAGTTTTAACGCCAGTCATTGATGACGTCACACCTAAACGTGGAGGCACCCAAGGTGGAACCCGCATAACGATATCGGGATCAAATTTCGGGTAACAATTATAAAGGATGATTTTCTAAAAGGCCCTTGTTTTGGCCCCGGTCTATCCAGATTTTCATCTCCGTAATTTTTCAAAGATATCCTATTGGAATATATGTGCGAAAACTAGGGTAAACATTCGACAAAAAGTGGGTTTTTAGGGAGAAAAAAGGGGTAAATGACAAATGTAGTTTGCTGCTTTCAAAATGAGCCTAAACAACAACAAAAAAAAATAAATCTTTTTTTAAGTACACTTACATAAAATGATATTCACTACACAAGTAACATTCCTTTTTGTATTATTCTGAGTTATGGCTTCTCGACACACTCCAACTTTATAACTGAATTACTCTCTAGCTTAGGTGAATAAAACAGTGAAGGACAACCTTTATATGCTACAAGTATTAGTAAGATATAAACAGTTTATATTGTATATCATATGTTTCAAATAATATGTGCTGAGCACCTGTTGCTGAAGTAAGTTCAAGGTCCTGATCTGTTTTCTTACTTAAAAAGGATACTTGCCACAACAACAACACTCAAATGATTAATGGATTATATATAGTTTTATTTGCTGGTAATTTTAAGTCTCCAAGTCTTAAGGAAATCATCTGTTTTAGTCATAAGAATTAACCCATGCCATTGTTCTAGCAATTGTTGTGCCTATTCCCAATGATTATGTGCTGATTTTTGCATATTTTTGCATTTTGGGATAAGCATGCAAATTGGCATATATATCTGACGACATGTGTGTGTGTTGAGTGCCCAAGTGCATGCAAAAACAATACTGACTTTCGAAATTGTTCGCCAGAGGTTAAGGTCACCGTTGCTAAATAAAACAATCTACTTGTCCGGATGACAACTTGATCACGAATGATCATATTAAGGCTGAAGTTCAAATTTGTTATGTTGGTCGCCCTTAACGATATAAATAATCCTATTGATCAAGAGGCCAAGGTCGTTGTTGCTTAAGATCGGAATGTGCTTTGTTGTGTTTGTTCCGATCATAAAGCTGTGCTTCATATGCAGAGAATGGATAGCATATCCACATTAATACATCGTAACACAGGTTGTACAGATTAATGCACAAGATTCCTGCTATTTCTGAACAAAATCCATCAATAGCTATTCAATTACATGTTTTTATTCGGGAGATATGCTTCCCTTGCCGGCCCTCGCGTTTGTTGTATACTATGAATAAGCTAATAATGATATATATATATATATTCCACACGTAGCGAAATAGTCATAAAACGTATCTTTTAGAAATGTGTTACGACTTGTATTAAATAGGTTTTGTTTGAAGGAAATACAGGTTTTACTTGAAGTTTTATTTTTAGATTAACAGAAGATACAACGTTTGGCTGCACGTCTTCAGTGACGATTGCTGGAACCTTGTGTAACATTACGTCATGGACAAACACACGGGTAGTGTGTGTAACAGAGGCTCATTCGAGGTCGGAGAGGGCTGCTGTCAGACTGGAGACAGGCTGTAATGGAAAGGCAAAGGAGGTATTACCTAGCCCTAAAACTTGAATGATACAAAGATTGTCATGTTATGCTCGTATTAGTGTTTGTTTTTTCATGTATCCGTAATTCTAAAACACCATTACAAAAGGTTCATTTTGTTCTTTATTCGGGTATCAAAGCGTTGAAATATAATAAAACATCACACACACTCCAATCTATCACCGTAGTCTGACAATATACTGAGAAATAATTTTAAGACATAATTTATGTACAGCTAAAATGTCTTTCACTTTAAAGATAGTATATTGAATTTGTCATTTGAATGTTGATAACATTTTAATACAATTATATCGATACAAAAATTGATACATATTCTTCATATACTTTTAACTTCGGAACAACGTCGACTGCAATCGATGTGGACTATGTCACTAGTAAATTCCAGAATAAGTGTTATTTAAGATGTAGTGAAAAATATTTGCAACTCATTTCCCGTGATTTCGCGGTATTTACAGAGATCCTAAAACGTTTTTTTTTCTATAAAAGACACGGACAATCCGTAACAATTACGAGTAAAAAAGTTAATGCCTGAATTAAACATATTAATTATAATGAATAACTCAGAAAACTAGATTCTTACTAAATAGTCTCCACTTTATCAGATTCGTAAGCATTACCTTCTATAATTATTTAACATCGATAATTTGAAACAGAAACATTTAGAACCATATAAATCACCTAGCCCTCTGTTTTCCTGGTGATATTTTTGTCAAATAAAAAAGAATGTATTCTGTCAAAGTTGTGTCATATTTGCAAAATTAGATTAAGATTTGTGCATTTAATTCACCCTGTCAAAGCAAAATGCCGTCTCATTTATACTACTTCCTTATATACACAAATTACATACATACAGGATAAAAAACAGTATTGGATCTTCGGATCTTGCTTCAACATTTCTTACATTACACAAATAATTGCAAACAGGTAGATTTTTTTTTATCAACATAAATAACATAAAATATATACTTAACTGTAACCTTTTTAATAAAAAAAACAATATTTCGAACATAAGGGACAATTTACTAATAGCACATTGAAGTTAACAGTTTAACATACCTTATGCAATCAAGATCGTAATACATAAAGTAGTATCCATACGTAAATGTATTTTCCTTCTAATAGAACAATGCGAGATTCCACTTTGTCGACGTGTGGTCTTCTGTGTATACATGGGGAGGACAGGCACTTGGTCTGCCCAAGGCTGGAGACATCGTGGTCATCCAAAAGGGTCAGACAATTTTGTTTGATACCAATACACCGGTCCTCAAGATGCTGGTTATACAAGGTAAGACCCAATATGGCAACTTTTCGTTCAATAAATCGAATGTATTGATGTAATTTTCCTGTTCAAATATGTTTAAAAGTCTCAAAAATAACATGCAGATAATGTTTTACAATAGACAAATGTTTACACAATATGCCTTGCAAATAAGGGAAACATACTCATATTGCAGGAGGAGAGCTTGTATTTGATGAAGCAAATGTGGAACTGCAGGCAGAAAACATACTGATAACAGATGGTGGTCTACTACAGGTATCACTTTATTTGAGAAAATTTGTATTTCATGTTAAAAAAACTTGTAAATTAATACAGGGAAAAACTTCCAATTTTGTTACGTTTTGTTGCTTTTATTGTGGTGTTTGTTTTCATAAAGAAATAGACTAGGAGTGTTTTTATACAGAGATAATGGGAGTGTTTGTATAAAGAGATAGACTAGGAGTGTTTGTATAAAGAGATAGCCTGTGAGTGTTTTTATAGAGATATATTGGGAGTGTTTGTATAAAGAAATAGATTGGGAGTGATTTATTAAAGAGCGACAGAGACTGGCAGAAAGAGATAACTTCGGGACCTTCAAACACCATATATAGGATAGTTTCAATGAATAATAAATCAAATGTTTGTTAAAGGTTGGTACAGAAGCTGAACCATTTAAACACAAGGCTATTATAACATTACATGGTCACCATCGATCCAAGGAGCTACCGGTATATGGAACAAAGTCGCTCGCTGTTCGGGAGGGCACACTGGACCTACACGGTATGATCATGATAGAACACCGACGACTTGAAGACGATTTTACAAACTAGAAAAAATATCGGATATTTTTTTTCATTTATATTATTTATTCAAAATAAAAGAACTTCACATCTTGCAATCGAAATTAAAATGAAAAACTAAATGCTTTAGTGGTTTTAACATCAGTCGAATATACATGGTATACACTATTCTATTGGTGATATTATTCTGATCTATTCGATGTATGAAACATAGACAACATGGCTTAGATATCCAATTACTACTCATTGCGATTACCGGGAATATGTAAATATCACAATTTCTTCACAGTTGTCTAACGATACAAAATATGTACCCGTTAACGTGTAAGTAACAGGTAATGCCGTTTGATACACCCATCTGCTTGTACAATATGGAAGTGCTGGCCTCACTTTTTGAACATTTAAATAAAGACACTAATAAATGTTATTTTTTATAGATTTCCTCTTTTGTCTCCTCCCTCCTATTTATATCAGTATTTCATCAATGGAACAATTCCGTTAATTTCTGCGCGTAATATCTACAGTAATATTATTGCAACAAGAGCATCAGCGGTCATGACGATGCAGGTAGAGATACTTAACAAAGAGTCGTCTAAACATGTTGCATTTAATGTTAATGATTAGAGGAAGGAGGAGGAACGAAAAATAATATAGGGGTTCCACGTATTGCAGTATTTTTTCCCGAACCAACAAGTGACGTGTGGATATAACGAAGTAAAGTATTGACGTTAACATACGTATACTTTTAATATCTTTGTTACTGTGTATACAATCTGTTTATGATTGAATATAATATTTGCCTGTATATTAAATTAATATGTGAATGTCAAAATCAGATCTATCATTATTTGCTTCTTTCTACATATGAATGTCATTTACCTAATTTAATTTTTTTTTATTTTATTATCTTCATTATTGTCCAGTCGTCAAAAGTATTGGGCTTCAGTTCATTTGGGGCCTTCACTTTTTACGACATGGCAAGTTACTCAGTGATAAACTGTTACATTTCTACTTCGTCTGGACACAATTTAACTGTTCAACGTGTTCTTATCATACTCGACAAATATAATTGAACATCAAAATGAAGAAATATTTTATCTGTGATTGGGCTATAATCAAACGTTAGTGACATTTTATCAGCATTATATCATTACACGGGTAAATTATAATTATATCTGTTAATAGATGGTTAAACAAAACATAACCAACCAAACCAACTTCATTGGTTTAAAGTGGTGTTAACTTTTACACAGGACAACGTACAACCGTCACATGGACGAAATTGGCACAATCTGTCGATGTAGGGAACACGACAATAATTCTGCAACACGAAGTCAATTGGCGGAAAGGTGACATAATTATAATATCAACAACAGGAGGCATTCATTCTTATTCGGAGAGCGAGAAGTTGACTATATTATCGGTTGCTGTGGACAACAAAACAATCACACTCACCAGCCCACTAAACAACGCTCATCTCGGGCTCTCTGAACTAGTGGCTGGCTGGGATCTTGATTTCAGCGCGGAAGTTGGCCTGCTAACCCGTAACGTGGTTGTGAGAGGGCGCAGCGATCCCCAGTGGATTATGAACGTAGAATCGTGTCCAGATGATTTTGATTCGGGTATGTTATCATGTATGTCATAGAAAAGATAATACCATATGTTGTATGTTTTGTTGAAATTTTATGTAAGTGTTGAAGAAATGTTGTTCCTTCATATTTTGTTTGAAATGATTCATTTGTCAAAAATACGAATCGTTAAACTGCGAAAGGCCGTCTTTTATTGCACTTTGCTTAACACATTCACGCAAGTGTGTTTTTTTATATTATTTATGAAATTTACACCACAATTGCATTACAGGAAACTTAGCTTTGCAGAAATGCGCACAGGGCCGATATGGACAGGAAATGGGAAGTGATCAATTTGGTGCGCATGTGATAATTCATACAACAGATCCAACCAAACATTTAACAACAAGTCGCGTAGAGTTTGTTGAGTTCGTCCACGTCGGACAAGCCTTCCGTCTTGGTCGGCATCCTATCAACTTCCATATGACTGGTGACATGTCTAAGTCGTATGTTCGTGGATGTGGAATTTACGACACGTTTAATCGAGCTATCAACATCCGTGATACACACAACCTTCTTGTGGAGAGAAATGTGATTTACAACGTAAACGGTGCGGCAATATATTTGGAAGATGGAACTGAGACTGGGAATCTATTTCAATACAACCTTGGCGTGTTGGTGAAAGGAAGCTCACAACTATTGAACGACGATATCTCAGCAGCAACGTTTTGGATCACAAATCCAAACAACACTTTTCGTCACAACGTTGCTGCTGGTGGAACACATTTTGGATACTGGTTTTATTTGGAAAATATCGCAACGTCCTCTTTAAATGGCAGGTATAGACCGCAATATACCCCTCTCGGTGAATTCAACAACAACACTGCACATTCCTTAGGATGGTACGGCTTATTGATCTACCCCATATATACTCCGCGTGTGATGTATTCATTCAACTCATCACCATCATCTCGGAAGGCTGCAGTAATAAATAATATGTACGTGTGGAACTGTCGCAAGGGAATCGAGATAGCCGATATAGGAGCCGTACATATCAAGGGTTTCATTGCTGTAAACAATGTGTACGCTGGATACGAAGGTAAAATGGTAGTAGAAGGAAATCAGTATACTGACGATGGACCATTAGTTGAGAACTCTCTAATCGTTGGCTACGTTCCGAGTATGCCATCACAGGGTTGCACGAATTGAGGTGTTGTATCTCCCTACAAGTTTGGATTCACCATCCGTAATGTTAGTTTTGTTAACTTCGACCAACCCGACTGTTCGGCACTGACTATCACTAGGATTCCAGAACAGTGTGAGTCTCTCTGTGGTGGATACATGTACAGAACTCAGAATCTGACATTTACGAATGTTGATTCACGCGTAAGGAACGACTGGATCTGGGAATCGGTGTACGAAGACATGGACGGGTCGCTGTGTGGAGCCCCGTCATGTAAAGTGTTACCATGTACCGGAAATCTACCATCAAACTGTACTTTGTTTTCAAACTCGTCAAGTATCCCATTATGTACTTGTCCTGCAGACGTAAACTTTATCCGATTCGCTATAAATCCCTACTGGTACGGTTTGCCGAGAACGTCTCTCAATTTAACAAACGAATACGGATCAACACGACACCATTACCGTAGCCGTGCTATAGATCCGTCCAGTGGTTGGATGACGAACTTTGTGTCTGGCGCTTCATACATCTGGGAATTTGACAATGGCTATATACTGACTAATTTAAGCTACCAGTTTAATAGCTATAGAATGCAGGTATGTTTGAATATCAAATCGATTTATTAAGACAAGAAAAGTAAAGGTAAATAAGTAAGAATGATTCAAGCACAGTAGTTTGTTCTTAATGTTGATCTTGTCTTAGATTTAATTTTAATTTAGTTTAATTTGCGCTATGTATATCGCTTTCACAGTATTATTTAACCAGTGTTAGACTATACTGTTTTATTTATATTAGTACGGGGATTATGTGATCATAAGCCAGGCGTTGACAGGAGAACCAGACGAGTTTCAGATGCGTTCTCATATTATCCCTCCAACAAACGAGACACTTGACCCAGAGACACATTATGACGGCGATTGGCAGTACAACGAGACGTCCGGCATGCTCACGTACTTAGGTAGGTGTTTGGTCATTTTTGTTACGTACTTGTTCTCCATGAAGCCAAGTCCTCGAGCAATAAGTTTAAAGTTATCATATTACATAAACACGTACATGCACGCATGCTCAATATATACAATGTACTATATACAAAGTGTTATTTGTTCGTCCTATTTATTTCAGTTGAAACATTGTTATTGCACCGGCTTAAGAGTAACGTGGGTTTATTTTACCCGCGCAACAAACTTAGGGGGTAAACTGGATTCAGTATGTGTGTCCGTCCGTCTGTTCGTCTGTCTGTAGACAACATATCGTACCTCATACCCCTTCTAGGCTTATGCATGGATTTTAATGAACCTTTTGCAGATTTGTTATACCTCAAATGAATTTGTGTATCTCCGAACGCCATTATGGTTCTTTAATATTTACCAGAGTAATGGCTCTTGCCTTCTTAAAACGGTATTTTACGTTACTGGAAACACGTCTACATTGCAGTATTGTAGGGATTAATGAAAGCTACTCTACTGACAAAACGTACAACCGAGGTATTGGGGCGTCAAAGGTCACAGATGAATTACTTTACTGAAATGGCTTATTTTGTCTGAAACTGTAGGTATTTTGTTTATACTAATGAAAAAGCAGATCGTGCTGCAAAAGCAGCACTATTACTACCACCTGAAGAATTTCGACTTAATTTTACAAATTTTAAACCTCTTATTACAACATAAGGTCATAGTGGCAAACTAATTGGAATTAATGCGTAGATAACAAATTATTTTTTATTAAACCTAAAATCGGTGATTGGTATCCTAGCTTCAGAGAGAGGCGCCGAGACGGCGTTGTCCTTGCCTGTCTTCGGATGGGTCATTCAGACATGACCCATTGTTATTTCCTTAAATGTGATGTTTAGCCTCAATGCATAGCGTGTCAGGAACCATTTTCAGTAAAACACTTTTTACTAGATTGTGTCGACTTTAATTCAACTCGAGACAATTTCTATAATATTACGTGTCTTAAATCTCTTTTCGAAAACATAACTGTCTCTTCAATCTTAGGCTAGCTGAAATCTGTTGGTCTTTTTAATGACATTTGAGTCATCATAGCCACTTTCAATATTCAAATGGACATTTGTCTTTTAACCATTAAGTTTGTTTGTATTTTTTTAATTTGCATTTTGGTTTTTTCGACCATTTGTGGCCCAAGTGACCGGTCCTGTGTTGATGGGCCGTTACCCTACTGACAGCTTCCGAGGTGAAAGGTCACGAATGATTTACGTTACTTAAATGGCTAATTATCTAGGAAAAGGCCATTTAAGAACGTGTCTTTCATGTGTGTATTGTATGCGTGCTTGCATCTGTTTATGCAGAAGACATGGTATGTTGGTGGACTTGCGTCCTTGTGAAAGCGCAGATCAGATGCCGACTTTATAGTGCTATATTACTGAAATGCCATGCCGAAGGCACCAAACATTGCATTCCGCCTGGTCACATTATACTGACAACGGGTGAATTACGGGTTGATACTCTCCTTCATGCTGAACGCTTAGAAGGGAAACGTTAGATATTTTGTATACACGCATACATTGGGATATTGTAGAGATTCATGAAAGCTACTGACGAACGTCCGAGGTCTTTGGTTCAATTCCAATGTCATGGGGTCAAAGGTCAAAATCACGAATTAATTATGTCATTGAAATGGCAAATTTTCTCGGAAATGGTAGATACTTTGTATAAACATATACATTACATATTAGAGTATCGTATCTAATTATGCAGGCTACATTGTGACAAACTGCCAATGTCATGAGGTCAAAGGTCAATGATGCATCATTTTACTGAAATGGTTATTAATCGCAGGAATGGTAGGTATTTCGTATACACATACCTTTGAGTAAATGTAACATTGATGCAAGCAACACTGTGACAAAATCCCGAGGTCATTGGTAATAGCTAACAAATAGACGACAGGTCTAGTTATAAAAGAAAACAAGCACAAATTTGTTTTAAAACTAACAACCGATACTGTTGTGTTTTTAGTATCTTATAGACGAAGAGATTACCAGGAGGATCGGGGTATAGAGGATACGAGTTTCTATTTATTAGTCAAAAAGTGCTTCTTCAAGGGATGTGTTACTCCACCGACACTACCACCAACGACCCCACCGATTGTGACACTGACCTACGTATACTGGTCTGCTCCTACGTCATGGCCAAACAACACACTCCCAGTGGATGGGGATGACGTCACTATCAGAGAAGGTTGTATGATTGTGATATCAGATTGTATATATATTTATGTATATTTGTAAACGCCAACTGTTACGGGTCTTGGTATGGTATTCCATCATTATTGTAATTTGTATTTATTGCTTACACTCTTGGACTATTACCCCCGTATAAAGAACTCGACATGTATGCAGTTCTTTTCCGCATGTATATAAATATACATATATCTATAAATAGATAACTGTGATAGGTGTATGCAAACTGACTTCCAAGCGTTGGGATATTCCCAAATTTGAAAAAAAATACATCCGAGATGATTGTGCAAGACGGAGTGAAGAGGGCTACAAACACCACTATCAGTCCATTATCTGCTATAAACGAGATATTAATTAGCATAACATTCTGTCATGTTAAATCGTCAACCAACGGAAACGATAGCAAATACAAGTAATCCATATTATTTTTGTTCTATTTTGTATACGAGTTTTCAATACCAACTTTACTTTTGAAATACATGTATAGCGGGCCTACATATAACAATATTATTCCTTATATGTATGAATAAAGTGAAGTTTTAATTATCAGTGAACATTATTTATGGTTCTCCGACCTAATGCACATTTGTGATTCCATTAATTTAAAACAGACATGCATGCTATTTATTCGATGCGTTTGTTCTTTTTGTGTTTGATTTTCAAAGTTTGATACAAAAGGTCGCCCTCTAAATGAATAAATGAGATTGTTATGTATCGAGAATGTATAAACATTTCATAATGCATTAATACTAAACTTTGACATATGATTTTGTGAATTTCACCTGACGAAAAGTTAAATCGATCTCGGGGGAAGGACTGACTTACACAGACAAGATTATTCCAAATACTGTAAATTTTATAAATAGTTCAGTTTATGAAAATGTTTTTTTCTCTCTCTATTCCGTCTTTGCATATTGCAGAGTTATCTTCTCTTGGGAGAAGGTATTGATTGTTACGTCATTGGGTTGTGCGAGAAAATTACGTCGTTTTCTCAAAAAATGATGACATTACTCTCACAAACAAGTGACGTAACAATCAATACCTGCTCCCAAGAGAAGATAACTCTGCAATATGCAAAGACGGAATTATGAGTTTATGGTAATGTTGCAGATGAATAATCAGAAGAAATCCAAATGAACAACTTCATTTGCATACCTTTCTCTGTGTCTACAGGTACCACGATGATTGCCGACACGATGATACCGAGACTAGATAAACTCGTTATCTACGGCGTGTTGGAGTTCGATTATGGTCCGGTTAACGATTCCTATAGAAACTTTACTCTGAGTGCTACAGACATACTCATTATTGGAGGGAGACTTCTGATTGGTTCACCAAGTGAGCCTTTCCTTGGACAACTTGACATCGTACTTAGAGGTCGCCGACCTGAACACTTGGACGCAGAGGAATATCTCCCATTCACACAGATTCCAATAAACGCTAAAACGTTGGGTAAAAACAATTCTAAATTATAATGGAAAGTTAGACCAGATATGTTTAAATGTTCATAGAATGATACTATCACATTGACTTGATTAGATTCACATGCGTTTGTTATATTTTTGTAAGCCAAAATGAAATCAACTGTTCTGTATACCTGCATACATTTCTCAACTGTATGCAACTTTGTTGCATGATTTTTTTATATGTTTTACACTGTAGGCGTATACGGAGGTTTAGAAGTACATGGTAATGATGTCGGTGTTGCTTGGACGAAATTGACAACAACAGGAAACCCCGGGGATACCACGATTACTCTAGTTGATAGCGTGACCTGGGGAGTCGATGAAGAAATCGTCATCGCCCCAACTAGTTACGACATCTGGGAAACGGAAACGTTTAGGATCACAGACGTGTCAGA
Organism: Mizuhopecten yessoensis; assembly: GCF_002113885.1. Lineage (NCBI taxonomy): Eukaryota > Metazoa > Mollusca > Bivalvia > Pectinida > Pectinidae > Mizuhopecten > Mizuhopecten yessoensis. Next base: position 123,082 of record NW_018407055.1, on the reverse strand, counting down.
GGAAGGATTGACATTGACATTGAATGCTTCTTTGCAATTCAGACATATTGGTACTTATACACATTTTAAAAGCACAAGCGAAATTGTTTCTGCAGTGCTCTAATAACAGTATACCAATTCCTCTTCTACATTTCATTTTCTTGGTCTGATTATAAATCAATACCAGCTCCCAAGAAATCCGATAATCCCTAACCTATTGGTGTGTAAATCTTTATTGTTTCCTTAATATTTGAGTGAGTTGGCTTTTGAGTAACTCATTATCATATTTTTCACGGACGTGAAGCCCTATTGGTCCATTAGTTGTAAACTTGTTTACACATTTAAACATTGAGTATGATATCTTGTATTCTTGTTTACTCATGTTACAGCTCACAATGAAACTATAAATGGTCAAGGAGTGAGCATAGCGGCGGAAGTAGGCCTTCTCACCAGAAATATCCGAGTACTTGGCGAGGGTGACGATGCCTTGTACGTAGAGCGTTATGGTGGACGGATTTTGGTGGGGGCGACTAAGTATAACAATAAATATAACGCTGGTAAGTTATTATATATAATAAAATAATGATTCAAGTAGTATGATCATGCAACGCAACTAATATTTTCTATAATCGCCCACTGTATTCCGTTAATGATACTTTGAGAGTTGGTAGAGTTAGAATATACAATAATTCGTCGTCTCTCCTCTTTTCCTGAAAGCTTTCGATCTCCCATTAATTTCCCCCTGGCCTAGTCTTTCTCTGCAGTGTTGTCACCTTTTGGTGAGCTGTTGCACGATTAATGTCCACAATAAATATTATAGCATTGCTAAACATATATTAAATTTAAGCATGTGTTTTACCATGTATGTCACACGACTAAACTGTCTATCTAAACAGATATGTGAGACAAGAAAATAGGCAAGACATATTTGAATAAGGAGACAGTTTAACGGAACGTTTAGTTTTTTTAACAATAGTATGATGTCACCCTAAATATATAGGGGAAATGTAAAATCTGGGGAAATATCAATCATAATTTTGATCATCACTAGTTTTATGCAATTAATGACCTTCCTTAATCATGTGGGATTAATTTTAAAAGTAAAAAACAATAAAAAGCAACATAACGACGCATTTCGTTTACATTTCATTTCAGGTTTTGCCCGCTTTAGTAATGTTGAATTTATCAACACCGGGCAGGTAGATGTAAGATCATTTACAAATTATCGATTTTCCCTCGAGTATAAAAACGCCAAGACCGTGACAGACAGCACACCTTCTTCTGTAAGGAAGTGTTCATTCCACAACGGCTTCTCGCCAGCGATAGGTGTACACGGAACCAATGGCCTGCTGCTGGCGGAAAATATAATCCACCACTCCGTCTCATTAGGTATGTTACACCATACAGAGATATTTATCATTGTACACATATTTCAGTGTTACACAAGTTTTATCTGGGTTTGGTTTGGTTTAATTTTGTTTAACATCCTATTAACAGCTGAGGTCATTTAAAGACTTGACTCCAGTGTGTAGTGTATGCATGTGTGCGTGCGTGGGTGTATGCAGGAGACTGGGTATGTTGGTAATAAAGTAGTCAGTTGATATGGTAATTATCTGTCACTCTACATTACTGTCTATAGCCCTGTCAACATTACTGAAAACCTGTAATCTAACAACATATTATCATATTATGTACATAGTGTTAAATGTAATAACAAATTGATTAAGTTTGTCATAGTAATCTACTCTCATGCGAATTGACAAATTTCTGTTACATTTTCAGCGATCGAAACGCAATCATATAGGACAACTATTCAACGTAACCTCGTCATACTAGTAGCAGCCAGCAGTTCCTATAGTGGAGCTATAAGTGGAATGGGGTCCCGAGAATTGACACTCACAGATAATTCTGTCAGCGGTACTGATGGAGTAGCTTTTCATGTTCCCGGTGTAGAATGTGGACTAACATCCGGTCCATCTGGAAATGAAGCCCACAGTTCATCTATAGGCTTGGCCGTTTTTCCTGGGGATAACGTTCAAGGCTCATGTTATCAAATATCGAACTATTATATCTGGGAATGTCGAGATATAGGAATCTATTACAACAATAAATTGTCTGTAGATATTACGGACACCGTTCTAGCAGAAAACACTCTCGGGATTTATGCACAAGTAATTGGACCAAGCGCAGTGTCTCATCTATACACACCGAAACATTGTACGATTAAGAACAGCCTAATCATCGGAACGACATCCTCGTATAACTGCAGCACAGACCATGTTAGAGCTTCTGGGGAAATGAGCCAAACTAAAAGAAGTCACGTTGGTTTGACGTTTGCTTCTTTCATGCAGGGAAGCAATGGGGCTCCTGGTTCCTCCTTGATTGGAATAGGGACTTACCCTGCAGTCATGGGAGTGACGAATGTTCAGAGTAAGCATTTTTATGAATTACATTGTCAATTGTCATATGCTTACCCTGCTCCACGAAACGTCAGCGTCATCCTAGGTAGGATTGAAATATTAGGAATCAATGAGATGAAATTGCAACCATTAATGGCATTCTTGTAGACTATATGGGAATAGAAATGTGTTTACCTCTTGGAAATATGCTTAATTAACTAAGTGTTTAGCTCACCTGGCCTGATGGACGACGCAGCGTCTGTCGTCTGTCCTCCGTCAACTTTTTACATTTTAATCTACTGGGCCACTTTTGACCAAACTTGACATGAAACATTACTAAGATATTGGGATCTGAATTGATGAAATTTATGTTGCTACGCCACAGACGCATGAGGGGCGGGGCAAAATAGGTAAAAAATGGAGTTATCTTTAGAAATATTCTTCTCTGCTACTACAAGTAGTAGAGAGTAATGGCACATTTGAATATAATCATCAACTAGCCCTCATTTGAATTTATGAAATGTATGGCCCTGGGGTCAAGGAGTCAAGAGGTAGGGCGGGGTCAATATTGTGTACTTGTTTTTATTTATACATTTTATTTTCTTCTTCAAAACTTCTGGAGTCAAGTGGTAGGGTAGAGTCAATAGTGTATGCTATGTATCGTTGTATCTTTGAAACAGTTAAGATCCACACTCCATAACCATATATAGTAATGCTTGGCACCAAGGGATAAACACAATAATGATGTAAAAATAGGCCCTGATGTTTTCCCCACCCCTAAGGACTAAGTTTCTGGATTTTATCTTTGAAACAGTTGAGATCCCCACTCCATAACCATTTACAGCATCGCTGGGAATTAAGAGATAATCACAAGCATGATGTAAAAAAAGAGGCCATTGGGTCTTTCTCCACCCCCATGAACTAAGTTTTTGTTTTATATCTTTGAAACAGTTGAGATCCCCAGCCCATAACCATATATACAATTGCTGAATATAAAGAAATGAATGCACATACCCTTCGAGGAAGGCTTTGGGGTCATGGAGACGTAACCCCTGGTTCATAACTTTTAAATGGTTATGTTCCCCACCCTAAATATATATATACAAATACGGGGCATAAAGAGACGAATGCAGTCAAGATATTAGAATTGACCCCAGGGTCTGCCCCACACTTGCAAACTTATCCCCTGGGTCATAACATTTAAATGGTAATGATCCCCAACCCAAAACTATATATACAAATGCTGGGCATAAAGAGACGAATGCAGTCATCATATTATAATAGATCCTGGGGTCTGGCCACAACCCTAGAGACCTTGTTTCTGATTCACAGCTTGGAAACAGTTAAGATCCCCACCCCATAACCATACATAAAATGGATGGGCATGACAAATCTAATACAGATTGCTACAAGGATTGGCATTGGGGTCTGGCCTATTCCCTTGGATTTCATTTGGAGAATAGTTTGCCATAATTGCTTCGATATCCAGGTGAGCGATACAGGCCCTCTGGGTCTCTTGTTTTTAGGTCACCTGAGACAAAGTCTCAAGTGACCTATTGCGATCGCCTTTTGTCCGTCGTCGTTCGTCGTCGGTCGTGCGTCCGTAAACAATTTACATTTTCGACTTCTTTTCAAAACCCCTGAACCAATTTCAATGAAATTTTGCAGAAACCTTCCATGGCCAAAGGCCAAAAATAGTTGCCGGTTTGGTCCCCAGCCCCCAGGGGTCTAATGGACGCGGCCAAAAAGTGTCAAATTGACTAAAAAAAATAAAATCTTCTTCTCAAGACCAAGATATGATAAAATCAAATACTCTTCATAGATGGAAGGGTCTTAAGGGACCACGGAACCAAATCAAAAATAGATTGTGGGTTTTTCCCTTTTGGGCCGAAGATTTAATAGAAAGGTGAATGCATCGGGGCCTGCTGGTTGGATATTAAGGTGGCAGAAGTTTCAAAAGTTTCATGCGTGGGTTGAGCAATATATATAGATGTAATATGTATAATTTTTATTTTTTTTCAAGTCTGGTTTTGTCTGGGTGAGTTTATTAAGTGTGTAATTTGCTGTAAATTTTGTTCGATTTTTAGTGCCNACATTTGTTTAATTTCCATTGGGAGTAATTCAATTTCGGTTAGCATTATCAGTTTAAGGTAGCAGTTTGACAGTATGCACATATGAGCCCTGACTGACCCCCAGGGGCTGATGGGTTGGGCCAAAAAGGGTCGAAATGACTGAAATTTCAAAAATCTTCTTCTCAATACCCAGATATGGTAGAATCAAATACTCTTCATAGATGGAAGGGTCTTAAGGTGCTTTGCCAAAATTGTGAATTTCATTATCCTGGGGTCTTACGTTTACCCCTGGGGAGGGGGTAAACTTTACTATAGTTTATATAGGGAAATCACATTTTGGACCAACATTTGTTAAATTTCCATTGGAAGTAATTCAATTTGGGTTAGCATTAATATGACTCAGGCATGGCCTGGAGAGAGCGCAGCTCGTTCATTTGTTTCGATAGTATACTATAATGTTTGAATCATAACATTACCCATTTTAATACATACAAAATGTACGTGTAATTGTTTTTTTTTATACCATACTTGAATCTGTTGCTGGGCAAAATCATTCATTTTGAAAACAGGCATTGCCTAAAATGAGAGAAGCGTCTAAATGCCGGTTGTTTTCAATTTTATTTTCTAAATAACATTGTATAAAATATTATCTATTTATTCGTTTTATAGCGATAAATGTAAAATTAATAATAAGTAAAGAAAAGCATTCGAATGAATTATGCAGTTCAAGAGAAAACACAAATGCATTTGGTAATGTTGCATTTAATTGCCCCGTATATGGCCTCACCGTAATGTTGCGGAAAGAGTGAGGCCTAGTAGAGGGACTTCATATTTGAAGATGTATTTTTTATCAAATGTTACTGTTATTATCTGTTATTATAAAAGTTAAGTAAATTGGTGATAAAATTCCAATTTTATTTTCCGACATTATATACTTTGCCTGATCCCTCTAAATCATGTAAAAAGAGAATCACAATAGCCTAAACATATCCGGATTTCCGTCTTGGTTTGGTAGTTACTATAGGCTTCCGGTTTGGGTGGAGAGAAGAAAAGACTAAAAATTTGAAAGAAGACATTTTTTTATGTAAGGAATTAACATAACATAGAAAAAAATTATCAAATAAAGAGATATTTTTGAGAATGTGTAGCAAAGCTAAACAGCATTATAAAAATAGGACCGCGGTAACTCTATACTAGCTACTTCCGTGACGAAGGATTTTGGAAGCATAGTATTTCGACGTTATCATGACTTCAATTGTTCGTACACATGCTACCGGAAAAGAGCTGCGCTCTTATCAGTATTGGATAGCAGTTTGATGGTATGCCATATGAGCCCTTACTGCCCCCCGGGGCTGATGGGTGGGGCCAAAAAGGGTTGAATTGTCAGAAATTTCTAAAATCCTCTTCCCAAAGACCAGATATGGTAGAATCAAACACTCTTCATAGATGGAAGGGTCTTAAGGTTTATGACCCTAGGGTCTCACGTTTACCCCCTCGGGAAGAGGGCAAAATTTATTATGGTTTATAATGGCAAATGATACTTTTAATATTACATGTGAATAACTTGATTGGAATTATAACCCTGAGTTGACAGTTAGATACTATGAAAATGTTGAGCCAGCCCTACCCCCAATGGCTGTAGGGAGGGGCCCAAAGGAGTCAGTGTGCTAAAATTTCTTCATTTTCCCTGTTTAGAATCAGAGGTGCTAGTTCCAAATCCTTTTTAGTCTTAAATGTGTATGCTAGATATTGAATAAGATGGTTTTATTGTTTTTTGTCACTNATGGTTTTATTGTTTTTGTCACTTTGAATGATATTTCTGTTCGTGTTAAAAACAAAATCAACTCTCTGTATAAATATATCAGGTGACCCTTAAGGCCCATGGGCCTCTTGTTTAAAGGTTTATATTGACAAAAGCGAAAGGATAGGCACAAGTTACACATGACCAATATAAACCCCTCTGTTGTCATGTTTCATAATGTACGCTTTATTATTCAAATGCATCGATGCTCATGTATTCGGTTTCAGTCTACTGATTTTTTTAATTCTTTAAATATAGTACAAGGAATTTTCAGGTATACTGTCAATGATAATTAATGATTTTATTATATTAGATAAACTCGTAAAAACAGGGTTTCATTGATTCGGCGTTAAATAACAAACATACTGTTATCCGATTAGGGTTGGAATATTTAGGTTAACGTCCTATCAACAGCTAAGGTAATTTTAGGACGTGCTTCCATGTGCATTGTATATACGTGTTTTCGTGTGTGTGTGTGTGTGTGTGTGCAGGAGGCAGGGCATGCTGGAGTTGTTTATTAATATATAATTATAATTATAATATCCTTGTGGCATTAATCTGCCCGGCGACATTATACTGAAAACGGGTAAACCAGTTGTTGCCATTCCCTTTAATGCTGAACGTTAAGCAGGTAATAGCAACTACCATTTTATTGTGGTAATATCGGCAAACTGACTTTTTAAATGACGAAGTCTCTCGAAATGTTTTATATGTATAAGCAAAAACAAAGGTGCACTTTATACGTTTTTGGGTAACTTTGTATTTTGTGCTGACAGGTGTAACATTTGCCCATTTTAAGACGGTATGCGGTACTAAGGACGTCATGCTGACTACAGACAAGGCTAACGATGATGGACAACACCCTGTGGTGACTAGAGAAATCACCAAGTATAACTCAGAAAACGATAGCTACTTCTTTATTCATCGACCGAACATCGAGTATGTTTTATCAAATTTTATATCATTACATTGTAACTGTTCAGGTTTGCGAGACATGCTGATCAATGTGGAGATATTTTCCGGCTGACCTTCCAGTATAATTTTCATATTCGACATATGCCAAGCGATGTGCTTAAAGACGAACAGAATCTGTTTATTTCATTTACTAGTACATTTCTACTTGCTGTTTAAAGATTGTTTTATTAATATTTTAAAAATGTAATCAATGAGCAAAGAATAAAGACATGATAAACGCATTACGCAATATCCTGTCCTCATTTGAACGGTTTTCGGACCAAAAGTCAAGAATAAAAACTTATCTTGATCAAATAACATGAAATATCATTTAATATAATAAATATTCCGAGATGTTTTGTTATATTTGCAGTCCTGTAACAGAAAATATTCTTTCTAAACAAAATATTGTCGCGCATGTTTGTGAAATCATATTTTTCCTGCTTACCTAATGATGCATATATTAACAACAGCAAAGTGAATCCGAGTGACTGCGTTGACATGGACTGTGATGGACAGAAAAAAGCACTGATAAGAGACGAAGACGGTTCCTTTCTTGGAACAAAGGGCGCTGTCCTATCGCAGTCGGAATGGGAGTGGAACGGTGATCCGAGAAGGGGTCTAGGTGATCACAGGATACCAAAGGAGATGCTGACCAACCTAACAGGAGAACGTATCAACGTTAGTGATATCGCACCACACAAAGGTATGACGTCGAACACGAATCAACGAATACATTCAATGCAAAACGATACAACTTGTAAAATCATGTATATTTTTTTGAAAAATACATAACATTTATTGTTATTTGTGGTATTAAAACTGTCTCATCACTTTTTACATAAGGAATAATACGGAATGACAAGTGTCAAATCCGGGAAGCATGGCAAGCCTACGAGTGTCATGACCTCAACTACGAAATGCTGATAATAGAGAGTCTAGACGCGGACACAGAGACCCGGCGTCTGTCACCTGTCGCCATTCTCGGTGACGGGTATTTGGACTTAATAAATGGGCCTCAGGACCACAGTGGCTGTAGGCTAGGCAACTGTCGAAAACGCCTTTCTACATTCATGGCTATAGTGGCGTCAGGTTTGTATCCAGGAAAATATTGAAGATATGGTGGACATGTATTACTTTTCTATCGCTGTAAATATTTTCTAATTTGCGATTCCAAAGATATTATTTATAGCTCTGGTGTTATTAAATCAATATATTTCGTCACCTGCACACTGCTACATCGGCTGTTCTTTGTGGTTGATATGAATAATAATATGAAGCTGATTTCTGTTCTTGCAGGAAAGTCGTACTCTCTATACTTCTCAACTACAAGTCCTCAGACTTTACGACTCTTCCTTTTGAACTCCGACGATAACGAGGTCATTACGCTTGGTATATGGTATTCCCAGTCCAACCGTAGAGATGTGTACGTAGGGAATGATCCAGTGTTAGCAAAGAATGCTAGAATGGATCATGGGAAATATATCGTTGACCGACCATCAACGAAAGGAGAATTTATTCCTAACGTAAACTCAGAAGACGTCACAGGGTCAAATTTCTTCGACAGAGACTCGAATATTTTGTATGTGTTAATCAGAGGAAACAGTCCTGTTAAAATAGTAACAAACCCGTCGTTTATTGTGTCATTTCAAATACCAGCATTGACCCCAGAGGAGTTCTACGGAGAGGCGTTGATACATAATTTAGCTTTGTTTTTCGATGTACCGCCGGAGAAGATCAGAGTTGTTAACGTTGTGAGGGAGTCGGGAAGACGAAGACGAGATGTAGATGGAGCAACAAATATCCAATTCGAAATCAGTGACCCGCCCAACGGAAGTATGAATCGATGAAACTGTTACCTTTTTGTAAATTGTATAAGTTCATAGGATTGTTTTCGGTAATTTAATATAATATTGTATTATATACATGTTCCCCTGGTTTACATGTTAATAGGTGAAAGTGCTAGGGAGGTACCAAGGAACTCTTGTGGTCATATGGTAAAACAATAACTTTTCTAAAAATCAAAATAACTTTAAGTACAAAAGGGCACATCCTTTTCCCGGGTGTATTATATAACCATTGTTTTTCCTCATAATTTAATTTAAATAGGCAGTTAACACTTATCTGGTTCATACATATTTGATATTTCTATATTTCCGATATAACGAACAAACAACGAAATACAACATGTCGTTGACATATTATTTTATTTTTTTACTGTACGACGTCATCACTGTTTGTGGTGTTTTAATTCAAACGATATATGACTGAAAAAGTCGATAATTTAGGAATAGCCTCCAAAAGGTTCTATCCAAATATAAAGATCTGCGAAAGTTATTAAACGCGAAAAGTATTATTTATATATTATATATATATATCAATTTAACTAGTCTAACCTGAAATTGTGAGGGAGATTTTTTGAAGTTTTCAAACTATTTAAAGAGTGAAGTCTTTTGGAATGAAACGATATACAACGAAACAAAGCTCGAACGTTATCTCCCTACTCTAGTTCAGAGAAATAAAAGATCGATGAAGATATACAATTGTTTGGTCCGAAATAATATACCTGTTCTAAGGAAAAAGAACCAAACTTAAAAGAGGTTGTCATAAAGGTAAATTATAACCACGCGCTCTCACCGAAACGGGGGATATGAATATTTTGTTTTGTCCACTGACTGTCACACATCGCACACATCGTTTCCGTCCAATAACTTCAACAAATGATAACTGATTTTCGTCAAACATTGTAACAATGTTAAATGCCGTACGGGCTCGGCCACGTTCGATGACCACTTTTAGCGAAATTTATTTGACGGAGTTATGGTCCCTTGAATAATGAAAATCATCGTTATCTGGCGATTCCGTGCAATAACTGCAACACATGTTTACCCATTTTCTTTAAACTTGGGACCAGGGTTGAATGTCTTGAGGGCTCGACCGAATTCGATGACCACTTTAATCGGACTCCATTTGGCGTTGTCATTATCTGTAGTTTCCGCTTAATAACTCTAGCCAATATTAGATAAGGTGTTTCTTTTCTTCGACTTTGCAAGGTACACATTATGTCTCAACAGTGCGATACTCACATGTTTAAACCACCTAACCTCAATAATGTTTACCTTCAATATGTCCTGAAAGCGAGGAAAATATATTCAACGAATTTGCTTGTTCATATTAATACATTTACTTAACCCTAACTGAATCTTGAATGAGAAAAGTGTGGTTTTAATATGATGGTTGATGCATGTTCTAATTAATTGGAGTATTTTGTCGTTTAACATGGGAAGAATACGATGAACATTTAATTAAATTTAATCATATAATGACTAAGAGTGTGATATTTCGATACATTTTTTGTTTTCATTACAAAATACATTGCAACGGAACATTTTTCAGTGATGAAACGTCTTGCATTAGGACGATATGAAATATGTAGTGTCTGTGTATTTTCATCTACTTAGTTTCTTGCGAATGTGTGCTATTTAAAAATTCATAAAGGAAAACAAATTTCTGTTCACATACAGTTGAACTTTTTTCAAAGTCCTGATTCATCATTTAGTGAATGTTGTCTATTAAATTGAGCCCCTCACACACACACTAACATGCACACAAAACAACAGTATTTATTAATTTTTCGTACAAACATGCGTAAATCGATTGGAGTTTCCATAAAATGTGAAATAAGTATTTTTTGCTATCAACTTCAACTTGTTTTCTTCATTATTACTTTAAACTTAAAATAGCCTTTACTTTTGATTTATTTCGTTTGGTTCTCTATTGAAGCTGGAGGAAATAGCACGGTAAATGAAACATTGACAACAGACTCGCTGTTAAACATGTCGTCAAAGTTTATCAATGAGGTCCAGGGAGGAGATATCAGCAAGGCCCTAAATGTGTCTGTTACACGTATTAGTGTAAGTGAACCTCTTGTTGACAATGGACTGGACGCACCACGCTCTGACACTTCCGGGAAAATCACTGTTCCAAAGCGTATGAATATGTCTGTACAACTGGTTCCGTCTTATGAAACTGTGCCATTTTCTAACCAACCTTGCTTGCACATTTTTGACGTTCAGGTAACTAACTTTTTTTGGATTCAAACTTTTTGTAGACGAAGTTGAATGTTATGAAAAATTTGCAATAAACTATCTGTATGTATCGAAGTAAATCAATCAACGGTATGGAATGTTTATAACTGTAACGTGCGCAGCGATAGGGAACGTGATTAATATAATCTCTGTTTTAATATCGCATGTGGATTGAAAGTTGAAATGTACGACAGTTGAGCTAGTTCCCTTGGTTATTATACCATCTAAAATATTTGATACAATTTCGATTGTCAAATATTTATCGTTTCAACGATTTTTTTTGTATTGATATACTTTCATAATAATATAATTTAAAGCATTTGATCGTGTTTCCTTTGCCTTGAAGGATGAACCGATGAAAAAATTAGGCAGCATTAGCGATCCTTGGCGAATCACAGCATATCTCCAACCAGGCGTGAACCAACCTGCCCAGTTACAGGGTATTACAACATTGGATATCATTGGTGGATGGGCCAACTTCACCGATCTCGCGTTATCGCAGTACGGAGAAAACTTCTCTATACAATTTAACAAGACTTATCCAGAGAATAAAATCCTTTTGAGTTCTTGGTCAGATAACTTTTCAATCAGTAGAATCAACATCAGTCTAAGAATCAGTGTATCAGTCGACATAATCATTATAAACAATGACACCGAAATCCGGATTGAGCTGATGGATGATGCCACACAACATGGAATCAGCAATATTTCTTGGAGGGTAATTATTATGAAATGTATTGGTTTATGTAAAATATAGATGTTTTTAAATGAAATATCTTATATATATACTGTAGTAATAAGGAGATGTTTAAAACTGATAACATTGAAAAATAATTCCGTATATTTATCCCCCGCTTTTCGAAGGAAATCGGCGGATATCTATTTTGAAAGGTCCGTCTGTCACGTTTCAGTTTCCATGCAATAACTACGCTAGTAATGGTCTGATTCCGGGTCAATGTGATCCTTGCATATTCACGCATAATAAATCTCTCTTATACATTTTGATTGGTGTATTGGTCTCAATGCAATAAGTGTGTTAATTATGGTCTTATTTAAACAAAATGTGGTGTGCATGTACATATTAACAGGTTAAAGACTAAGATTGCTTTCAGAGACCCTGAAGTTCTCATCTGTAATTGATTTGTAAATATAAAATGTATGAGGAAAAATAACTGCACCTGGGGTTTTTTCCATACTAGCGAAGCTCAGCATATCAATCAGTCAAGTCTATATATGGTATCCAATGATATTGTTGTTTTCCAGAAATTCTCTAATGAAATTTCCATAGTTACTTACCTCTTGTGAGTAGTCTCTTATACATACCATGCATTTATATTTGACGATACGTCCCAATACCATGTATCTCAACCTTTTATTTCAATAGTTACCCAAAGACACAAAATGAACACGTCCTATTTCTAAGAAACTTTTTCTTTCTGTTTTGTCTACTCCTAAATCTCCCTACTAGCATATCATGATTCAAGAAACTCAACAATAACATTTCATCTTAAACATTTCCTGAAAGCGGGGGATATTCTTTCCACGAATTCAATTGTTGAATTGAATATTACGGTTCATATATATGGAGGTTTATTTGGTGTATCTTATGTTGATCAAGTGTTGCAAGATTCGAAACAAGTATTGTAATGGCTCTGACATGAAAACATTGTTCTGTACGGTTCACTTTGTAAAACATTATTTACGGGAAATTGGTCTATATCATACGATTTAATGTTGTAAATAATTGTTCTATTACTATCCTGCCTTTTCGCTTTGATCTTACTTTTGCAGAGTTTTGCTTTTTACTTTTTAGTTTCTTTGTTGGATTGAGTTGTGTAAGTGTCCTAAGTTCAGCACAAAAATATACACAAAAGCAAGCTTAAACAACACATATAAAGGTACAACTTCTTAGATGACCTTAGCTGTTAAGCTGTTGAACACAAAAACACAGACCAAATCAAACTTGACTTTACCACTGATGGTCCATTACTATACACTTTTTACATTTCGCTCTGATGTATGCCAAGTTCCTGTTTTAAATTTAAATACTAATCTTGGCCTTGTGTTTATCAAAGAGATATGCATAGTTACGACTTTCTTATATTTTGTAGGGTCACACATGGACTGCATCAGTTGACATAAGTTCGGAAACACACGTAAATGTGACAGGGTTGAGAAACACAACATTTAACCCTACTACTGGAAAAGCCGTTTTTAATAACCTTGCCTTCGATCAGATCGGTGTCTACTTTCTGACGTTCTATGTAAGGTCATTTCCGGATGAGTATGACCTGTCTGGCGACTTTCGAGTTGAAGTCATAACAGAAAACCAGCTTGAACTATATCGAGACAATACAACTATCGTCACAAATATATCGCTGATATTCAATGACAATTATACAGAGATTGTTGGAGCTAATGATAAACAGTTCGGAGCCGCAATCGTCAACATTCTTGCACGACGATATCCTGATGTATATTTTGATAGGGTAAAAGTGAAAAAAGGTATTTGGAAATTGCGCTAAATTTCGTTCTCATATGCAGTATTTACTGTGTCGAAGCAATAATCTGATCCCTTCAGAAGTTTGTATCCTTATATTGTTGTTTAAATAATTCAAAAAATTTCTAAATTACGAAGATAAAAACAACTTTGCAGCAGCAATGATTTTAACAAAGTAATAATGTATCGTATCTTTCATTATGTTTGTTTTCTGGTTAACATGATCAAATTAAGGTATCACATTTGTTCTCAAGTCACGAAAACATGCTTGTCCTTCACCCATAAAATTTATATTGTGACATATTCAATGATAGCGATGACACAGCAACCATGTTGCGTGTACTTAAAAACCAATTAGAGATAACAACGGGAAACACACATGTTTACAACGATGTAGCAATAGTTAAATTGGTAATTGGGTTATATTTAAGGTACTAAGTAAAAATATTGATGAACATTTAATATACTTACTTACTTTTTTTTACGTTATACACTTGATATAACAATAACAAAAACGTACTGTTTATGTATAAACATGTCATCATATATATTTTGTAGGCTGTATAGTCTTCGAAACAGCGATGAAAGGTCGATTGAATAATACCAACACGACACTTCAAAGCCTTTATGACTTTGTCGCAACTACAAACTTTTCTTTTCTTGGCAAAGAATTAGGGAACCGTTCTCTGCGTGTGAATTCGGAGCCTTCTAATACCAGCGTAAGTATATGATAACATGTTGATACATTATCATCACTTCCCAGATTTCGATAATATGATTATTTGGTTCGGTTTGGTTTAGTATTGTTTAACGTCCTATCAACAGCTATGGTTATTTAAGGAAGGCATCCCCTGTGTGCACGATGCATGCGTATAGTGAGTGTATGCGTGTGTGTTTTGGGAGGCTGCGATATGTTAGTTTTTGAAGAAATTTACTGGTTTCCCTGTTTTGGGGGTCATTATTATCATTCAATATACATGCATGATACGTGTTTCTGTATTCGATTCAAAAAGTATAAACGTGTTACAGGTGTTTTAATATAATATAGTTAGGCCGGGATCCAATCGTTTGATTTTAAGCAAAAGATACTCCTCAAATAGATAGTTACAGCACATGTCCTGTTCACAAATGGTATGTGTGAAATTATTCAAATGTTCAATACTCCGCTTAAATTGTCGGTAGTATACAGTTCGTTATATATTTTTGGTTTTTAGTTTATTTACACATGCATTTACTCGTATAAATCCTGTCTGAAAGGGCCAATACTCAAATTTGGTGTCATTAGTCAGCGCATTCGGGTCTCTTTTAGGATCTGCTTGTTAATATTTCAAAATCGCATTACTTGTTGCAATTTCATTATCCAGCAGTTTGAGAATTTCGGGGGTAACGATACAAAAGGAACTTTATTGAAACATCCTCTTCTGTTGATTTCTACATAATTATGTTTGTGTAAAAATGCACGATAACGGAAAAAGATATAGTTTATGTCCATCAGAAAGGGTTTACAATTCATCTTGACTGGAAATGTTGACTTGATATATATATAATTTGAAAATATATGATTTTTTCTGTATGAAAGACTTTCATCTATATACATGATAGATAATTTGGGATTTTCAAATAATAACAACTCAATTAAAATCGGAGTAAGCTAGCTAATGTCATAACATATTTTTGTCTTTTTATTAGTATGCATCACTTTAAATACAAACACGTCTTTCATATCAGTGTGTTGGTTTAAGGTCTTTGTTATAAAGATTTTTTCCATAAATTAAAATAATGCTTTACAAATATCTTCTATTATTATTATTATAAAGGAATCGACATCTACGGAAAACATCTCCTCTGCATCTGCGTCGTTGACACGGACGACACATTCAACAAACGGAAACGTCACTAAAGGTAATATGACTACTATCAAGCACTCATCGTTTGGCGTGGTTTTTTAATTTGACTGTAGGAGAAATTATGTTTAAGCCATATGTTTTTTTACCAAATACAAAAGAATGGCGAGACAGTGATCCAATAGCAAATCAATCAACAGGTATGCAGGAATGGTAAAAAAATAACAAAATTGAAATATTTTGTTAGGTTAGTCACTAAACACCGTTCAATGCTGATGCTCAAAACAACTGAGCCCGTATTCATGAAACCGTTCTCATGCTCAAGTATGGAATTTGTGCTAAAGCCGAATTTCTTGTTTTAGTTATAAATTCATAAACAAATCTTATTTTTTCAATGATTTGGAAAAACATTGAAGAGACTTAAAGCCAAAAACTGTTTTCAATGTTTACATTTGACGTTTTGATTGTTTGACAAGATTTAATCGAGTTACAAGAAAGTGGGTTTGAGCACAGAATCCCTGCTTGAGCATGAGAACGGTTTCATGAATACGGGCCTAGGTCTTTCATAAATGTAGACAAATAAACTCATGGCAGCGTCATATTTGGACGTAATTCACATTGCTTGCTTAAAATGACTATGTTTCTATTTTAATTTTAAAAACAAACTGATTTACAAATGAAGCATTCTTTTAAGTCGAATACAAGTGTTTTGCTACACTGTAAAATGTCGCTTATTTGTACTGACGAGTAAATGTTGCTTCACGTTCCATTAAAAAATATAAGTCATTTACAGTCCATAGATCAACGCTTTAATGTTCTTTGCTTAGTAGAAATAAAGGTCATCATGAAATCACTGTCATCTTATGGCTCGAGTGCTATTTGATATTTAACAGCTAATGCTTATGAACCTCTATTTATCCAAAATAAGGGGGGGGATCTTTATAATGAACAGAAACATTAGCTAGTACATGTATATAATCTTCTGGTAAATTTTGTGTTGGTGAACAAAAAATCCTTACCTCAAGGATATTTGGGGCTTAATGAATTTAACTCATCTCCAGAACACATGCTATTAATATCGATGTACAGTTGTGGGATCGTTCAAAGCGTTACACGATGTGCGGTGTGTGCTCCATGTGCACACGATGGCAAACTGTGATAAAAGTGCGCACTCGAGAGGTATCAGTTGGTATATATTTAGGAATTATTTTGGAATAAATACGATTTCGTATTTAAACTTATATCTTTCCTGATTTTAATCTTTTGCCAAACTTCAGCCAGATGTACATGGTCATCTAATTATCTAGCAGAAATCAACACATAACGTTTCAAAATTATTTGAAAGTACCTATATCGACACGTTCGTAAATAAAGTAAGGACATACAGATGTACGTACTGTACCCACAGATGGCATGTAATCAAAAAAGCCTTACATGTTACCAGTTAACTGTTAATTACCAGTTAACGGGTGCATTTGTTGTATCACAACACTCTAATGTTGGTGAATTGTGAGATCACACACCTGTTGTTTCCTTTAAATCACCTGATAATCCCCTTCTGATAAAGTACTCATTAAAACAACTGTTCTGGAATCAAGAAGTCCATCTTCGCAAAGGTAAGCATTTAACATTGACTTCCTCTGAACCAATGTATATGACAATAATCGGTAACAAGGTGAGTAATTACGTGTGCAAAAAAAATATAAAAGAATAATATCACAAAGTGTAAGGTTAAAAACAGCTTATTATTGACATTCTAATACAATGAAATTCGACATTGGCAAATCATAATCATACTTTTTGTTTACGTTTTACTGAAAACAAATTTCATGGGACAGTACAAGACATGTACACGTGCCTTCATGCATAAAACTCATATGCAACTGTTATTTGATTCCAGGATCTATCGAGTGAGTATTTCATAGTCTGTGATATGCACTTTGTCGATTATTAAGTTTGGTTTTTATACTTTCACTTTTATATTTGTACTTATAAAAATGGCTTATGTCTTTATTACACAGAGCTAAATTTAGATACATTAATTGCTTGCTTCATTATTTTTTGACAAGTTACTACGAGTCAAGCCATGACAACCGAAGACAACAAACACATAACTACCAGCAGTGAAGAATCTACAGTTACTGACACAACGACACCGATTTCCACTAATGCCGGACTGTCCTTTCCTGTGGTGATTGTAATAGTCATTACTCCAGTAGCAGTACTGCTTGGAGTAATTTTTATTGTCATCATTTGTAAGTGCAAGAGGATCCGGAAACAAGAGCAACAATCAGGTAGGTTTAAAATTTAAAATATCATTGTGATTCGCGAACAGAATTAAATAACAATATTTGGCTATTGGAGAAATCGAAAAATAAACTTTTAATGCAATACTTAATGTTAAAATTGTAAATTAGTTGATAAAGTCATCAAATATAAACTAACCAGTATTGCAATATTCAAGAATTAATTTGCTTCAATTATTGTTTACGTAGTTTCAGGTGAATTTAAGCTGATTTGCCGTTAATGTTGTTTTTGTTTGTAATTTTAGAACGTTTGACGAGAACTTCAACAGTTAGCTCGGATGACTTTAAACCAAGACCAGGCGGAATAAAAAGTAACGAATATGCTTATCTGTCCCCTTTCTCGATGGACTCGGATATCAAGTCTTATAAACATCACATTCCGCGACTACAAACTAACGTCATCAGGAGGCCATTCACCCCTACGTATGAGATAGAGAATCAACAACCACCGTCCTCAGCGGGAAGCATGCTTTCAAGCCAGGCAGAGGATTATAGAAGAAAGTTGTATTAGTAATTGATACGAAATGAGGAATTTGTTGAAGAAATTTTGTGAAAAATCACAGCGTAAAATAACCTAATGGGATCCAGGTGACGGTTCAAATAGCAGATTTAATCAAGGGAATACAAGGAAAATCAATGTCTTAAAGCTCAGTAAATTCATAAGACGCAAAGTCATTAATTCTACTAGGGTTGCTCATACATTCGTAAAATAACATAACGCAATGTCGTGTAAAACGGTATGAACTTTGACTATTCGGCTTCAAATGTTGAATACATATTTGACAACCAATGAGAAATAAGGTGTCGGTCATGAATATTTGTTTATATTTTTGTAGTTAGTGTAGTTCAGGTACTAGAAGGATATATGGAATTTAAGTAGTTATTTTCATAGAGTTGGTATTGATCAGGTTTGATTTATGAACCAGTTTACATTATTTTAATTTTATTTGCTTTATGCTACGTTCTATGTAATGAATGGCTGTTACATACACTTGTATATAACTAAAACTTGTAACACATTTAAGCTAATCCCGATAAAATAACCTACTCTAAAGGATAATATTTCAACATAGAATACTAAATTGAACATGTATTGTCATTAAATTGGATATTTTTAAATAGTTATACAAATATAACCTAATTATATACCAGTGGGTGATCTGCTACATAAGACAACGATTCTACGTAATGAAAATGGATTAAATTTTAACGTTAAGTACATGTAGCTATCATATGTATGTGTAAGTAATCGATGTTTCCAATTTATATTATATGTTTAGTTGTATAGGTATACATGTATAAAACACTGATCGTATCATTAATAATCTGATGCAAACAGCCATAGCGACTCCTAGCTGACCACTTATTACTTCGATCAAACGACAGTTACACTGTGCTAGTTATGTAAAAAGACTTTCCATGCAAGCTCTCGATGATGAAACTTCAGTACTTCTATAATTTTGTTGTGATTTTGTTTAGAGTGGAAGAAATATACAATTTTGCATTTGAAAGATATCGCATAACCCGCACTTTGTTACCTTTTCAAACCTTTTTGTCACGTTTCCCGCTGCATCAGATATCCCAAATACGACATTTTTAAAACTAAAGATCATAGCCCGCGGGTAATAAACGATAAACGACGGTATCTTATTATGGCTTGCTATAAAAATCAGCGAAATTTGTCGACATCGTATAATATCGTTCTTTCGATGCAACAATACCCTGAAGTTTTCTATGACAAATAATGTTTTGTTAAGAGTATTAAAATGAAAATATATATTATAAAAAGTATCGGAAAGAGTTGATTTAAGTTGACAAAGTGTGATAGCGCACAGATTATGTATTATAGATATGTAACCTTGCCCTTAGTTTACTCTATATATCCAATAATATAGCATAGCTTTGCACGTAGTTATAAGTTTCTTTTTCATATCCATGTGTGCTTAATAAATATTTTTCCTTTTTTCTCCTGACTTTCTGTTTTCATTGATGGATTAATAATTGTTTTCTTTCCCTCAACATCGAAAATCGTTAAAATCAAACAACCGTATATCAGGGTTATTTTTCACGAGTGTGCAACATTTGCTTTATTTACGATCATATGATGTTGAGAAAAATTAAAAACACATATTGATTAACACAAAAACATACCAAACACGCACTTACTTTTTTAAAAGCATTAGCGTTGAGATATTACCCGAAGATTTTAATCACGTGAAAACAGCGTAATGCATTTTGTCATATTTATTTTTATTTTCCTGTCACAGTTGAAAAGAAATGAAATGAAAGGAATGTTCACAGTTTTTAATATGAAATTGTTAAATAGTGTTAGCTTATTTGTTCAAATATTAACAAAAGTATTATAGTGTATCTATTCTACAAGTTTTGTCTTCTGTTTGCTAGTGACATTTTGTATACGTTGAACACGGAAATATGTGTATGTAACTAGACGTATATATGTAATTATTATACTATGCTATGATATAGAATGTTTGCCTGTCATGCACTCTAACTATGTTATATATAAATGACCTCTTGTTACACTCATTTATGTGTGTCTGAGTGAAATACAAAATCTTGTAATTTTGAGAAAAGTATAAACATGCTGTTACAAACTGCGGTATTGTAGCAGGCGGCTTTTGTATGACTAATTGATGTCCTCTACACAACACTAACGACAAAGTTGATCTATTTCTCGGGGATTTACTGATTATCTACGTTTACAGCTGTTTTGTTAAAGTTGGTAAAGTTTGATCGGATATATCCTCCTATTAACACTTGGACCGTATTGATTACTCTTGCAGAGTATAGAAAATATGTCCTTGACAACCATTTCAAGGGTAAAGGCAAAATCGTAGGCTAAGCTCATCCCCTTCTTAAACTGTGCGCTCCGCCACCCAAATCTGTGCTTGTATTACATAATATGGATACTCCAGGTAAAAAGTATAGGAAATATACAGCTGACAAAATTGTCCAAGGATACGTTCAAATGCCAAACATTATATTGTAGTCACAGATACCTTTTTCTTGTTTCCTGCACGGTCATCAAATGATGTACTTAANATAACGGGTGATTAATAAGTGAATACTGCATGCCATCCATGTTCGACACTAAATCATGAGAAAGCGGTTTTGCCATAGCTGACGCAATAATACGGTAATGTCAGTCACGATTAACTTCAAAGAATACAAAGTACACAAGCCAAGATTGATTATTCAATTAAATATTTATTCTGGAATACAGAAATATGATACATGTTTACTTACATATTAATAACACACCATCTTTGTTAAACATCATGTTATTGTCCTTTACTTTACTCTCTGAAATAAACACCAACCTCTCAAAAGGAAATTAAAATACCTTCCAATTACTTACAATGTTTTTTAAAGACAAATTAAACCTATGTGACCGATTTTAGCTTCACCTTTTTTAAACTGCATGCATTTTATAACAGCGTTCCTGGAGGATAACCATTTATATATCGATTTCCTGTGTACCAATTAAATACTTAGTCATGGAATCTATCTATTCTAAAAATAAAGGGAAACATAAAACACAACTAAAGAAATTGTCCGAAGGATAGTTATCTGTGGAAATAACACTGTCGCACAATTAGTGTAAAACTTATATCATTTTTGAACTATGGTTTAACGTTAAATTGTTGTATAAGTTTCCGAGACATGTTAATATTATTACATGTTATTACCCACAACATCTTAAAATAAAAGGTGTAAGATACAATGTATCTTTCGTCGGAGAATAATATGATTAATTGAAACATTTACATTTATCATTATACATAGGATGATTTAAGTTTCTTAATACACTCTTGTACACAGGTGATATCAGTTCCATCGTCATTTGTTGTGACAAAAATGTAAACATATCACGTGACGCAATAGGTGTTTGATTATCTGATAATGAATCCCGATCTTAATCGCGAATTCACTAACAGATATATCTGTTCGGAATATATAACTGTTCTCCTTACAAATAGTTGCAAATTCCTAAAAAACATAAAACTACTTGATTAATTAAATGTCTAGATTATACGAACTATCGATTATATAGAAACACGTTTCTGGCTATACAGGTAAACAAAACAAGGAATATTAAGATACTTAATATAGTTATATATAACAATATTTAAAAGAGTCATGAGCGGTTCGTGTACTTGTCAACATACTTGATGGTCCTGTGATATGTCACGTGGTAAAATAGGCACGTGATGTCGTATATAGTACAACTTCAAAAATTAATATTATCGACGAAGGAATTTTTTTCTTGTTTTCTGACTTGGTTACATCAAAGCCATTTCGCACTCTAAACGTTTTGATGAATAAAATAAATGCTATATGCTCAGATGAAAACAAATTCATTTGCAACTTTATAGCACAGTTTAAAACGTGTTATGGCCGTTTACCAATTTCGGTAGCGTATTTGAGTAGACACGTGTTTGATCAACGTGTAGACATATACAAATGTTTAAATCTGTAAAAGAAAAGTAAAATTCCCATTGGACGTACTTTATCTGCGTTCATGTCTTCCTCTCTAAATCTACATACAGGTAGAACATTAATAATTACAAAGATTATGACATAATCAGAGGAAGCCAATACAGGTGCCTTACACCGATTATGTTACACTTTTTTGTATGAAGGGCGCAATGAGATGAAATGGTTCTGGAGTATCTAACTTAATCAATAATTTAAAATAATTAATAGTTGTAATAAATTTCCATGGACACCTTCCAGATCATCTATATGTTGTATCTTTTAAACATAAGCATTCCGATTTTCATGTAACATGTGTACGTAAGGTACATCTTCTAGCACATTATCTGAAGTAATTAACTTGGCCATCATGTTATAACATAGGTTTGTTACAGACATTTATGCGGTATCAACAGAACTCTCATCACAAATTATTGTTAAGTGGTTAAAAGGTTATATATACAAACAATTCAAATATTAAACTCTCCGAAAATACCGCTAAACTTTTAAAGATAGTATACAGAGATGCATACAAGCATAAGAAAATCATTAAATATTGTTTTGAATTCCGAGGATGTATGGCAGTCCCATTTTCAATTTTGGAATGCATCATGTTTGGAATACCTTAACATAATCAGCACATTTAATAGTGATCACAACTTTAATCTGGTGTAATAATTTAAGTTCACTGTACTTAATAAATTGAGAAAATTAAAACCTTTGATTCTTATCATTTTGCTAACCAATGTTGCAACGATTTTGGACATAGTACCCATACATGATAATTAATTGAACCTGTTCTGTTGTTTTCCTGTGTAAAATGTCCGAGAAGAATGTCCGTTATCACCGACGCCAAGGTATGCGAAATTCGATGGCGTTATCGTTGGGGTAACTGACCTCAAGACAGAATTGGTTTGTATGCGTGGTAGTTGCGTTTGATATGACTTCATATTGTTGGTAATCGAAAAAGGTGACGAGTAGGGATATTCGTTTCTTCCTTGTTGGTTTTCTGTCGTGTGAAAATTGTCAGCGACCATCGATGAATCCTTCCAGGTTAGTTGTTCTGTAGACAAAAAACAATATTTAATATTCAATTTAACATTATTAACCCATCACAATCTGCAACGATATACTTCAACTCATTTTTTTTCTTGTATTCATTATATATAGAATAGTTCATGTCGTTATTTTGTAAATATCCCTTTCTTCCTTTTTTTGTACAATTTATAAAATGTTGTCTCTACTCTCTACGAAATAAATAAACGAGCTGTGTTTATTGACCACTGCAAAACAGTCTTCAAGAAACACGAAAAAATGAAGATACAAGTAATTGGTATTTTAATGACAACGAGTGAACTGGTTTTAAAGAGAAGCATTTATCTAAAACATAAAAATTTGTTGTATAATATGCCATTTGTTGTAGCAAGAATACATAATAGTATATAAATATTCAGATGTTTTAGTACTCTAAGGTCATTATTCTTTTACCTATTTATACGATTAAATTGTACATTCCGATTGTATGTCAGTCAATTGTACAAACTTAGTTTAAAACGAAACGGATTAAGCAATGTTATTTGAATAACAGATCAGTGACATTTCAATAATTTTAAACTCTTCTAAAATTAGAGATAAGACATAATCATTCACAATTCGTCTTAGATCAGTAGTGTTAGGCCTTAAATGTAGTGGATGGAGATAAATACAGATATATTCTACAGCTCTGGCAGATTTCGATATTAAAAGCAGTGCGTTTATTGCGTGTGCTTGAATGATGACTCAGGTGAACAACTGCTGGCTGTACTAGGGAGCCTTAAAGAGTGAAACATGATAGGGTCGGAACAATTAACAAAATAAGTGTTTATCATGCTTCAGCTCATAATACCCTGATTAATCATATTACAGAAAAACTGAACCTTTATTATAGGGAAAGAAATACACGGAAATATCGACTATTCTCTGTGTAAAAGTAATGTTTTTAAATAGAATATGATCGTTTCGTTTGTTTTAATAACTATTTATTTATCAATCAAGAGTTCTAATCAACAACGTTAAAATGATTGCATCGCACCGTTTACTGTCCAACGCATCGTTATTATTTGCTAGTTAACTGCATCATTTGAAACAATAATGGTTTAGAGAACTGTTATGATAAAATATGTTGCTAAGTAGCTAAATCTATTTCAACGTTTACTTTTGTTAGCAAACCGGAAATTAAAAATACGATCTGTTGAAAAAGCATTGACAGTGGGACGACTGGTTCGCCCGTTGTCAGTATAATGTGACCGGTGGGGTGTCTAGTTGTGTTTTTTTCGGCAGTGTGTTTCAGTGAGGTAGCACTATAATATCGGCATCAGTTCCGCGCTATCACAATGTGACAAACACGAACATATCGCGGCCTCTTTAAAACACACACGCATACACTACATGCATGCATCTTGCACACAGGGGAGGCCGTCATTAAATTACCATAGCTGTTGATCGGACGTCAAACAAAACTAAACTGAACCAAACCAAGGATAACTGGGCAGACGGGTTTAACTTCTAATAAGTTGGACAAAATGTATGCATCATAAATAGAGTTTCAATTACATGTAATTAAGAAATCATCATCCAACAACTAACTTATTTTGAAATAATTCCCGTTGCTTATGATCGTACTATCAGACAAGATTAGTTAATGTCATGTTCAGACAAACCTAGGCGCACACATAAAATATAGAGTCGTTTTCATTGAATTAAAAATTCCTAGTATATACGGACAGTCTCTTTAATTACAAGAGGCCCATGGAGCCTGTATCGGTCACCTGGTTATTTAAGCAATCATGGCACAATATTTACATTTGTTCTGTAATGCCAATTTGTAACCATTTCAGACATGTAGGGTAAGAACTTGGAAGCGTTACTATGGAGATTTTATAGAACATTAGTTGGGTTGGAGATAACAAGTATGTGATCGCTGTTCATTTGTCGAATTGTCTATATAAACAATACCAAACTTTACCCCCTCCCCAAAGGCAAACGAGGGACCTGGGCACATGAAAATCACGAAGTATATAAACCACTCGAAGGTCTTTACAACTATAGGTGGTATTTGATACAAGCATTTCTAGAAGAGTTTCGAAATTCGCCTCCTTTTTCACCCCAAACCCAGCCCCCTAGAGGGTCAGGTTCAGAAAAAATTATACCAGCAGACCTACCTCCCCTAACAAGTATTTCTGTCAAATATGAGCAAACTCCGTTCAAAACATTTGAAGATATGGCATATTAAGTATATTTCCTATATAAACTATACTTGAGTTCACCCCCTTACCAGGGGCAAACGGGGGACCTGGTAGACATGAAAATCACAAATTATATAAACCACCCAAACGTTTTTACAGCTATGGGTAGTATTTGATCCTGGCATTTGTGTAACTAGAGAAGAGGATTTTTGAAATTTTCCCAAATTTCTCCCCTTTTTGGCCCCCAACGCAGCCCCCTAGGAAGTCAGATTCATACATTTTATACCAGCAAACCTCCCTTCCCTAACAAGTATTTCTGTGAAATATGAGTAAATTCCGTTCAAAACATTGGAAGATATGACCAATTATGTCTATTTCATATATAAACTATAATAAAGTTCACCCCCTCCTCAGGGGCAAACGGGGTCCCTGAGAGACATGAAAATCACAAATTGTATAAACCACCCAAAGACATTTACAGCTATGAGCAGTATTTGATTCTAGCATTTCTAGAACTGGAGGAGAAGATTTTTTTAAATTTCCCTAAATTCCCCCCTTTTCGGCCGCTAACTCAGTCCCCTAGGGGGGCAGGCTCACATGATTTATACCATTTCTCTCAAATATGAACAAATTATTTTCAAAACAATGGAAGATATGGCCCGTCATGCCTATTTCCTATATAAAATATACTAAATTTTACCCCCTCTTCAGGGGCAAACGGGGGCCCTGGGTGACATAAAAATCACAAATTTTATAAACCACTCAAATGCCTTTACAGCTATGGGTAGTATTTGATCCTAGCATTTTTATAACTAAAGAAGAAGATTTTTGCTCCTCCCCCCCTTTTCGGCCTCTAATTTAGTCCCCTAGCGGGTCAGGCTCATAAAAAATTACCTGCAGACCCCATCCCCCTAACAAGTATTTCTGTCAAATATGAACAACTTCCGATTAAAACAATGGAAGATATGACCTATTTTGTTTATTTGTCAAAAACCACCCAAAGGCCTTTACAGCTATGAGTAGTATTTGGTTTTAGCATTTCTGGAAATAGGGAAGATTTTTGATATTTTTTTTCTATTTTTCCCCTTTATTGGCCCCTAACTAAACCCCCTACGGGGCCACACCCTTATTTCATAAATCCATTGAGCCCCTTGTCCCTAGGATGCTCCATATTAAATTTACTTAAAATCGAATCAGTCTTTCAGGAGATAAAGGCTTTTAAAAGGAAAAATTGACGCCGGACGACGGACGCCGCGGTACGGCATAAGCTCACTTGCCCTTCGGGCAGGTGAGTTAATAAAACAACCATAATTAATATGTATTAACTTACCTCTTGCATCCTGATGTCGCAGTCTGTTGCATTTGATAATGAGAAAAATAACAACTATTCCCGCTAAAAGTACTGATGGAGTAGTGACAATTACAATCAGTGTAGGAAAGGACATCCCAGAATTCTTGTTACTTGATTTCGAAGAATCCACAGTTGTCGTAGTTAACAGTGTTGAAGTCGTAGTATCCGTCGTTGTTGACGAAGCAACCGATGTTGAAGTCGAAGTTTCCTCCGGCGTTGTCGTAGTAGTACCCGGTGATGTAGTCGTACTATCAACAGCTGTTGTAGTAACCGGTGGTGTAGCGGTAGTATCAACCGTCGTTGTCGTAGTAACCGGTGGGGTAGTGGTAGTTTCCACCGTTGTTGTCGTAGTAACCGGTGGTGTAGTGGTAGTATCCACCGTTGTTGTCGTAGTAACTAGTGTTGTAGTCGTAATGTCAACAGTTGTTGTAGTAACCGGTGTTGTAGTGGTAGTATCCACCGTCGTTGTCGTAGTAACCGGTGGTGTAGTGGTAGTATCCACCGTCGTTGTCGTAGTAACCGGTGTTGTAGTGGTAGTATCCACCGTTGTTGTCGTTGTAACTGGTGTTGTAGTCGTAATGTCAACAGCTGTTGTAGTAACCGGTGGTGAAGTGGTAGTATCCACCGTCGTTGTCGTAGTAGCCGGTGTTGTAGTCGTTATGTCAACAGTTGTTGTAGTAACCGGTGGTGTAGTGGTAGTATCAACCGTAGTTGTCGTAGTAACCGGTGTTGTTGTCGTAGTAACCGGTGTTGTAGTTGTTACATCCACCGCTGATGTCGTAGTTACCGCCGTTGTAGTTGTAGTATCCGGTGCTGTGGTTTTAGGTACCATTGATGTTGGAACAACTTTCGTTGTTGTGACCTGCAATACACAGTAAACACAAAGCATGACAACAGCTAAGGTGAAAACATGTGCTGAGGTAGGCAATAACAGAAAGCGAAAAGTTGGGCTGTCAAAAAAGAAATATATATATATATATGTATGCCTTTGTTTTGAAAACGTGTAAGCAAATGAATATGATTTTTCTCATTGCTCCATTAGCAAGCGATGTAGAACATCCCTGATTCTGCAAGGGCCCCACTTAAGATGGAATACATCACCCTTACTCTTTTACTGCGTCTGTAGGTAAGGCATGATAACAAGTTTAATTACAAAAGGTGAAAACACTTACTGATGAAACATCTATTTCATTCACACGAAGTTCCGGGGATTTCAGGTTTACGCCATTGAAATTAAAGTTGCCGGATTTCACTATTTCATAGATTGATTCCACGGTACTGTTGATATCGCCTGCTTGACTTCTCATCGCTAGTCTGACTACTATGCTCCCTACAAAGTAATAAAAACCGATATAGCGTAACACGGTATTTATACATCATCCTGTAGTATGATACACATCAAATATAACTTTGTGTTTGTTAACACTTCATTGTAATTACAGCAAGAAAGAAAAGTGTGCCTGGCATGAACAAATCCATGCTAGTCTCATTTCATTTTGAGTGCATCTATTCAAATTGATCAGTTAAATGTAATATTTATTACCTTCCTTAACTGATACGAGATACAACAGTACATCAGGATTTTGTTGTGCAAATATATTAGCGATCATGGCTCCGAAACTGGCCTCGTTATCCCCCACAATCTGCTGGTAATTTTCCTCAAACGTTACGGTTATATTGGTGACGATCGTTGTGTTGTCGTTGAGTAGGGCAAACTGCTTTTCATTAACTACCTGGACCTGGACATTGTCGTTAATATCATACTCTTCTGGGGAAGAAGTTACATGAAATGTCAAAAAGTATAAGCCAATCTGATCGAATGTCAATGAATCAAACACAGCTTCACCAGTGTCGGGATCAAATATCGCCTGGAGAGACCCTGACATGTTCCCCGTAGTATCCGACGCATTCACGAGACTGACTGTTGCTGTCCAATTATGGCCCTGGAATAAAGTACAAATAACATGTTATCAGGAAAAATTAGCCTACATTCCTTATGAATACAGGACGTTGACACAATTGCATACTGATACTTTTTTCGATGGATTTGAATATTTAAATTGCTGTATTTTGTATTTGTATGCTTTTAATAAAAAAAAAATCATTTTTAGCTCACCTGCCCGAAGAGCATCTTAATTTTGTATAAACGGTGGGTGTGGCCCCCCTGGGGGCAAAGGAGCGGGATCCAACAGGGAAAATAGTGGTAAAACCTTTAAAATCCTTCTTCTACCATAGGGATTACGGGATTTAATCCAAATTTAGCTTGTGAGGATCATTGGGCCAAGGGGACTTTATTTTGTATAAACCATGGGTGTGGCTCCCCTTGGGTCAGAGGGTCGGGGCCGAATAGGGGAAATAGAGGTAAAACCTTTAAAATCCTTATTCTACCGTAGGGATATTTTTTTTCCCTAATTTAGCCTTGAGCATCCTTGGGCAAAAATGACTCAATTTTGTATAAACAGTTAGTGTGGCCCCCTCTGGGGGCAGAAGGACAGGATATATTGTGGCTACTCAATCACTGAATATTTACCCTCCATGCTATGTCGCTGATTCGATGTCTTGTGGTGTTGTCTATCAAATTAATCCTCATTTCGGTAGCGTTGTTCATAACTAAGGGTTCTGTAGATATATTATTACTCAAAGCGACCTCTAACTTCGCAACAGAAAAGGTGTCTGATTGAGTAGATAAATGTTTTTCGTTAATTGGGTAAGTCTTATTAAAGTGAAGACAGAAGTCGTTCCCGTAATGGGATACGGTAAGGTCGGTGAAATTCGCCCATCCTCCAACCACATCTACGGTTGTAGTACCATGTAGTGTGGCAGATAGGTTAGCGCCGGATATCAGATATGCAGTCATCTGCCAAGGGTCGCCAATACTGCCCAACTTTGTCATCGGTTGATCCTGTAACAGATGATGTGTATACATAAAGCCTGTTTTCAATGCAGTAAATTATTATCGTTTATCTTAATGATAATTCCCCATATATAACAGTATCATTACTGACGATAGCAAGGTAGGGCGTAAGAAATGTACCTGCTGCCCCCTTTGCATGGTCGTAAGAAACTAAATTTGGGATCTTATCTTTTCTTTTTTTTTAAACAACTTCTTTCTAATGTCTCCCTTTACATTGCTTCACTTTTGGCCTTTAGTTGAGCGCTCGCCCCTGTGAGGAAGGCTTTGGGTTCTGCCCTGGCCGAGACATACCAGAGACTGTACAAATGGTAGTTTCTGATCCTGCTTAACACTCAGCAATTTTGGAGTGGGACGACTTGATCGCCCGTTGTCTGTATAATGTGACCGGTGGGGTGTCCTGTTGGGTGTTTTCGGCAGTGTGTTTTACTGGGCTAGCACTATAATATCGGCATCAGTTCCGCGCTATCACAATGTGACAAACACGAACATATCGCAGCCTCCCAACACACACACGCATACACTATACGCATGCATCTTTCACACAGGGGAAACCGTCCTTAAATGACTGTAGCTGTTGATAGGACGTTAAACAATGCTAAAATACCGACGCCACTGTTGTTGTGACGGTAGTGCTCGAATTTCCCGGATATTATGGTTATTTCAAAGTTATATATGTAGAATTTGATGTTCACTGGATTTCACGGAAACCGGTGAACATACTGCAATTATGGACTCCATGTGAGGACTTTTCTCTGATTTAAACAGGGATAGACCGAAACTGTCCACATTTGTTTTATTGTATGACAATTTTATAAAAAGATTAATCATTTCTCATGTCATAAACACATGGATGGCATGGACTATTTTAGAATCACAGATTGAAGAACTTTGAATACAAAATGATATATACAATTTCATATTCAATTCATGTGATATTTAATTTCAAGTAAATATTATTTGCACAATCGACAGCATCCATGACATAGATGAGAATTTGATGAAATAGTTCATTTGTAGTTGAATTTAGTAGTGTGATTTGTAACATATTCACGGTCTGTAACACTTTTCTATTTATAGAACGAGGTTAATAACATATCATTTGATTGTCTGTTAATTAATTGCTGGGAAATTACCTATGCCTATTTTTAGTAACGGTCTATAACACTTTTTATGTATAGGTCGAGGTTTGTAACACTTTTCCATTCATAGAACGAGGTCTGTAACAGATTTACAGATTCGTCACATGACATCGTTCCTCCATTCAGGACTGGAAATTAGCACCACTCATTTATGATTTTTTTTGACTAGGTTGTGAAGAGCTCTCAGCCAACCAAATTCTGTTTAAATATCAGTTATATAATAACTTAGTATATATACGCATTTATGAATTGAATGTTTGTTACCTGCTCATCATACACTTTCAGAGAGGGTTGTGTAGGAAATTGTACAGTTTCGTATGACGCAGACGGCTGTATGGTTATGTTCATACTCTTTGGTATTGTCAGTTTCCCATCGGAGTCTTCTATTATGTATTCCCCGTCTTCACGTACCTCAGGAAGCGGTTCACTCACAGCAATACTGCTTATAGTCACATTGAGTGCCTTACTTAAGTCCTTTCCTCCCTGCACCTCATTGATAAACTTTGATGATATGTTCAACAAGGATTCCGTTGTCAATGTTTCGTTTTCTGTAGCGTTCCCATCTTCAAATAGTAATGTGATAGTTAGCAATAATGTCGACTATATATTTCACCAGTTTAAAACGTAAATGTACATACTTTAGCGGTATACCTGTTTAAGCGTTTTTCGCACCATACTTATAGATTATGGTTGTGCTGATCTAGGTTTCACTGAATTGTTTTTTTCTGACAAATTTTGTGTAACGGATACATACCGGATCGATTTTTTTTTTTATAATTTAAATTTATGAGATTTAAAATATCATATATTGTATAAATATTTAAACAGATATACAAAAATGTTAAACAAAACAAAAAATATTAAATAATGAAGAAATGATTACAAATCATGTAAACCCCAATGATCAATACCTGTTTTTGGGGGATCACTGATTTCAAATTGAATCTCCATATCCTCAGCTACATCTCTTCGTCGTCTTCTTCTTCTTCCAGACTCCCTCACAACATTAACTACCCTGATTTTCTCCGGCGGTACATCGAAAAACAAAGCTAAATTATGTATTAATGCTTCCCCGTAGAACTCCTCTGCTGTCAATGCTGGTATTTGAAATGAGACGATAAACGACGGATTTGTTACTATTTTGACTGGACTGCTGCCTCTAACTAAAACATACAAAATATTTGAGTCCCTGTCGAAGAAATTAGTTCCGGTGACATCACTGGAGTCTGTAGCCGGAACGAATTCACCTGGATATGAAGGCGGATCGACTACATATTTACCATTAACCATTCTAGCGTTCTTTGCTAGAACTAGTTCGTCATTCACATACACATCTCGACGGTTGGATTGAGAGTACCATATACCTAAGGTAACGACCTGGTTATCGTTGGAGTTCAATAGGAAGAATCGCAACGTCTGTGGGCTTGTAGTTGTAAAATGAAGTAGGTAATGCTTCCCTGTTAAACAGACATTTGACTTTTAATTAAATTATAAAAATATTCTACATTCTTGCATAAGTTAAAAGATGGCCTATAGTATACACTGAAAAAGAAATTCACATTATCACATTATTTACTTTTTGCAATATGATCACTTCATGTAAATATATTCAAAAATCAATCAGCGTCACCGTCTCAAGTATCAGAAACTATAAAGTACAGGATAAGACAGAGTAATGAAGTGATTATCTAAGATAACTAAATTTCTAAGAATAACAATACATTGCTACAACTAAGCTTCAGAAGTGAAGTTTTTCTTTCTCCGCAAAATGTTATATTTAATAGGCGATAGGACTTTGTTCATAAGCGCAACATCAACAATTGCCGTATATCCTACCCTAATAGTCCCTGCATGTATGGCGTAAGATTTGTACCTGCTGCCCCAATTGTATGATCGTAAAAGGCGACTTAATTTGGGATCTTATGTTTTCTTCTTTATAATATCTCCCTTTACAATGCCTCACTTTTGGCCTTTGGTTGAGCGTTCGCCCCTGTGAGAAAAGCTTTGAGTTCTGTTCCCTGGCCGATACATACCAGATCTGTACAAATTGTGTCATCGTGCACTCAGGGGAGGCCGCCCTTAAATGACCATAGCTGTTGATAGGATGTTAAACAATACTAAACCCAACCAAATCCTCCCTTAATAATGAAGGGAGAAATACTCAATTTTTTTCAAATTTCTTCAGGTTGTACGATTTATCTTAACATTTTGATTACAATATCAAGAGAATGTAGAACCGAACAGTGAAGGTAAATAATATATATCTACAGATGGTTTGGTAATACTCTAATGCTTGCAAATAATAGAACATTGTTTCACGTAAAGTAGAAAATTAACCTTTGTTATACTTGTCCCGCACCGGTTGGACTAGGTGTATACTGGTAACATTGTACCGAGGCGTATGACAGAAGACATCGTGTTGCTGAATGTTTAAATACTGCATGAATAGCTAGGTAAAAACAATCAGATATTTTGTTGTGCCAAATAAGTATTCCAACCATGCCATATATGGAATTGTACATACAAATGCAGTAGCATGAATATATACACTGTGTATTTCTATGACAAATTATTCACTTTGTTGATATGTTGGAGTATTGATCACTCTCTGGTGAGAAACGCTTTATTAAATGTTTCGTTTTCATAGAATCATATTGACTCTACGTTTTAATGTATGTACACTTCTACAATACTCAATAAATGATGTAACCATACTCACCTGTAGCTACAATAGCCATGAACGTAGAAAGCCGTTTACGACAGTTGCCTATCCTACAGCCACTGTGGTCCTGGGGTCCATTTATTAGGTCCAGATACCCGTCACAGAGAACAGCGACAGGTGACAGCCGCCGGGTCTCCGTGTCCGCGTCAAGGCTCTCTATTATCAGCATTTTGTAGTCGAGGTCGTGACACTCGTACGCTTGCCAAGCCGCTCGGTAAATACACTGATCAGTTCGTATTATTCCTTTAATATAATTAATTTTTATCACATAACTATAATTTAAAAAAAACAATTGTACTTTCTCAATCGGTCTTAGTTGTGACTGAATCAGTAATTACCTAATGACCATTGGCATTAATTTCATTTTCATAGACAGGTTAGGGTGTTGATATTAAAATATAACAAGAGGCCCGCCCAGAGGGCCTGTATCGCTCACCTGAATATATGTTTAAAAATATTGGTATGAAGTAAAGATATAGCACTTCATGGTAGGTGCTGTAAGTACATATAAAATTTCAGAAAGATCCATCAAGTACTTGAGATATAGCAAGAACAAACTTCAAACAG
>NW_018407055.1:80311-88443 GCF_002113885.1 Mizuhopecten yessoensis | reverse complement strand
GGGGGGGGCACACTCGCTGTTTATACGAAATTAAGTCATTTTTACCCAAGGTAGCTCCAGACTAAATTAGGATAATATCCCTTAATCCCCTATGCCCTATGGTAGAAGAAGGATTATAAAGGTTTTAACTCTATTTCCATTTCCCCTATTGCACCCCCCCCACCCCTCCCCCAGGTGGGCCTAACCCGTCGTTTATACAAAATTGGTTCCCCTTTACCCAAGGATGCTCCACACCAAATATGGACCAAATCATTTCATTCCTACAGAAGCAGAAGGATTTTGAAGAAAATTTGCTATGTTTCCCCTATTGGGGTCCCGCTCTTCAAGCCCCTGGGGGGCCAGACCCACGGTTTATACAAAATTAGTTCCACTTCACCCACGGATGCTTCAGACCAAATATGGAACGAATCCTTTCATTCCTACAGCAGAAGAAGGATTTTAAGAATTTGCTATATTTTCCCTATTAGGCCCCGCCCCTCAGCCCTCACCCACCGTTTATACAAAATTGGTTACCCTTTACCCAAAAATGCTCCACACCAAATATGGACCAAATCCTTTCATTCCTACAGAAGAAGGATTTTAAAGAATAATTTGCTATGTGTCCCATATTGGGCACCTCCCCTCAGACCTCTGGGGGGCAAGACCCACGGTTTATACAAAATTGGTTCCCCTTTACCCAAAAATGCTCCACACCATATATGGACCAAATCCTTGCATTCCTACAGAAGAAGAAGGATTTTAAAGAATATTTTGCTATGTTTCCCCTATTGGGCCCTGCTCCTCAGGCCCCTGGGGGTCAGACACACAGTTTATACAAAATTAGTTCCCCTTTTACCAAGGATGCTTCAGACCAAATATGGAACAAATCCTTACATTCCTACAGAAGAAGAATTTTGAAGAAAATGTATTTTGTTCCCCCTATTGGGGCCCCGCTCTTCAGGCCCATGGGGGCCTGACCCACGGTTTATACAGAATTGGTTCCCCTTCATCCAAGGATGCTTCAGACCAAATATAGAACAAATCCTTTCATTCCTACAGAAGAAGAAGCATTTTTAATAATTTGCTATATTTCCCCTATTAGGCCCCGCCCCTAAGCCCTCAGGGGGCCACACTCACTGTTTATACAAAATTGGTTCCCCTTTACCAAACAATGCTCCACACCATATATGGACCAAATCCTTTCATTCCTACAGAAGAAGAAGGATTTTAAAGAATAATTTGCTATGTTTCCCCTATTGGGCCCCTCCCTTCAGGCACCTGGGGGGCCAGACCCATGGTTTATACAAAATTGGTTTCCCTTCATCCAAGGATGCTTCAGACCAAATATGGAACAAATCCTTTCATTCCTACAGAAGAAGAAGGATTTTAAAGAATTTGCTATATTACCCCTATTGGGCCCCAGCCCTCAGCCCCCAGGGGGGCCAGACCCACAATTTAAACAAAATTTGTTCCCCTTCCCCAAAGGATGCTTCTGACCAAATTTAGTTAAAATCTGCCCAGTCGTTCATGACTAGTAGCGTTTTATAGGAAAAGTTGACGGACGGACGGACGACGGACGCTGCGGTATGGCATAAGCNGAAAATTTGTTTCCCTTCCCCAAAGGATGCTTCTGACCAAATTTAGTTAAAATCTGCCCAGTCGTTCATGACTAGTAGCGTTTTATAGGAAAAGTTGACGGACGGACGGACGACGGACGCTGCGGTATGGCATAAGCTCACCATGGTCCTTTGGACCAGGTGAGCTAAAAATGATAAATATAAGTTATTTAAGAAAATAGCAATTATAATTTCTATCAAGCCAATGCCGAGGTAATTTAAGACATTTACACACAACTTATCCAACAATAAATAATTGTTCCAAATGTAGGTGCGCGTGGCTGGGTTACCGAGACTCAATTTTAGTAAATCAGCATAATTGGCGTCGCATTANTCACTGTTTATACAAAATTGGTTCCCCTTTACCCAAAAATGCTCCACACCATATATGGACCAAATCCTTGCATTCCTACAGAAGAAGAAGGATTTTAAAGAATATTTTGCTATGTTTCCCCTATTGGGCCCCGCTCCTCAGGCCCCTGGGGGTCAGACACACAGTTTATACAAAATTAGTTCCCCTTTTACCAAGGATGCTTCAGACCAAATATGGAACAAATCCTTTCATTCCTACAGAAGAAGAAGGATTTTAAAGAATTTGCTATATTACCCCTATTGGGCCCCAGCCCTCAGCCCCCAGGGGGGCCAGACCCACAATTTAAAGAAAATTTGTTTCCCTTCCCCAAAGGATGCTTCTGACCAAATTTAGTTAAAATCTGCCCAGTCGTTCATGACTAGTAGCGTTTTATAGGAAAAGTTGACGGACGGACGGACGACGGACGCTGCGGTATGGCATAAGCTCACCATGGTCCTTTGGACCAGGTGAGCTAAAAATGATAAATATAAGTTATTTAAGAAAATAGCAATTATAATTTCTATCAAGCCAATGCCGAGGTAATTTAAGACATTTACACACAACTTATCCAACAATAAATAATTGTTCCAAATGTAGGTGCGCGTGGCTGGGTTACCGAGACTCAATTTTAGTAAATCAGCATAATTGGCGTCGCATTATTAGCTTGCATCAATTGAATGACGAATATAAGACAAATACATGCGAATCATTGATTCGGACTCGAACTTCGACATCATACCTTTGTGTGGCGCGATGCTACTAACGTTGATACGTTCTCCTGTTAGGGTGGTCAGCATCTCCAACGGTATCCTGTAGTCCCCCAATCCCCTATTCGGATCACCATTCCATTCCCATTCTGACTGAGATAGGACAGAGCCTATTGTGCCTAAGAACGTGCCGTCCTCGTCCCTTATTAACGCTTTCTTTAGTNTCGAGGTAATTTAAGACATTTACACACAACTTATCCAACAATAAATAATTGTTCCAAATGTAGGTGCGCGTGGCTGGGTTACAGACTCAATTTTAGTAAATCAGCATAATTGGCGTCGCATTATTAGCTTGCATCAATTGAATGACGAATATAAGACAAATACATGCGAATCATTGATTCGGACTCGAACTTCGACATCATACCTTTGTGTGGCGCGATGCTACTAACGTTGATACGTTCTCCTGTTAGGGTGGTCAGCATCTCCAACGGTATCCTGTAGTCCCCCAATCCCCTATTCGGAACACCATTCCATTCCCATTCTGACTGAGATAGGACAGAGCCTATTGAGCCTAAGAACGTGCCGTCCTCGTCCCTTATTAACGCTTTCTTTAGTCCATCGCAGTCCATATCAACACAGTCTCTCGGATTTATTTTCCTGATTATAAATCAAATGATGCTCGTTGTAGAAAATAATTTACTGTACAAGCTTTTATTGAGTTTTCACATGAAAAACGTACAGTATCAGTTGGGAGGACGATACACTGACCACAATAACTCTAACGTTCACAAAGCAACACTAGTCTTTAGGATTATACCTATAGTGAAAATCCTGTAATCTGAATATATCTTTAATATTAATATTATATATTTTCATTGCAAGTTCCTATATGAGCATTAATATAAGAAATTGCGTTCCTACGACTATGAACGCAATTGGATCAGCGACATTTTGAAGTTTCTCCTACCGCCTCGAAAAACATTAGATGGCATTACACTGTTCCATGATTCTCGTTTGCACCGATGACATAAACACTTCAATATCGAAAATATAAGGTTATGTCTGAATTTAGGTAAATAATAAATAAAAATTTCGATACGGATTGAACGGAATGTTGAAATGTTCATTGCCGGTATGAAGTTGAAAATATGCCGTTTAATCCTTATATTTAAATACAGACATTAGTCTAACGGACCCTGCTACGCAAAATATTTTTAATCTATGAGCAAGATATCAGAAACTGCCGTTGTCAGTTGACGTAAAAATACCGTTAAAACGATGGATCTGTACAAACTGTTTCACTTTTTACAAAACGATTTGGGTACTGTGAACCAACTTACTCGTTGATCGGTCGATGAATAAAGAAGTATCATGTCTAAATTCTTTGTGCATTGATTACATTTTAAAAAATATTAATAAAACAATCTGTCGAATATGAACAATTATACTGGAAGGTCAGCCGGAAAATATCTCCACATTGATCATAATGTCTCGCAAACCTTAACAGTTATGATGAAATGATATAAAATTTGATAAAACTTACTCGATGTTCGGTCGATGAATAAAGAAGGAGCTATCGTGTTCTGAGTTATACTTGGTGATTTTTCTAGTCACCACAGGGTGTTGTCCATCATCGTTAGCTTTGTTTGTAGTCAACATGACGTCCTTAGTACCGCATACCGTCTTAAAATGGGCAAACGTTACACCTACAAAGTAAATTGTAATCGTGATTCATTAATATTTTTAATTATCAATCCTGTGTACGTAAGTCCAGCACTTAAGTATATTTGAGAATCAGTTGCTCTACTAAGAACAAAAAAACCGAGCGATGAACAAGTATTTGATTGATTAAAGAGGCAGTACTTGTGGTAATAGTTACGAGAATAACGAAGTATAAACGCTCCTGTTGAAAAAAATATTTAGTGGATGTTGTACAGATTTTCCAATTCAAGTTGTTTTGATTTTTAAAGTTATTTTTATGTCGATTTCCTCGAAATGAAAAGCATTTTATGTTGCAGCTGGAATAATGGAATTAATGCATTACTTAAGTACTCACCCTCAACGTTCATAATTCCCATGATTGCAGGGTAGTTCCTTATTCCAGTCAGGCCGTAAAATGGAGCGCTGTTACTTCCTTGCATGAAAGAAGCAAACACCAAACCGACATGACCTCCAGTTATCTGACTACTTATTCCCGTAGATTTAGCCTGGTCGGTGGTGCAGTTATATGATGAGGTCGTTCCGATGATGATGCTGTCCTTTACGGTACATTGTTTCGCCGCATACAAATGAGCAGCAGCACTTGGTCCTATTATTTGGTTGTAAATTCCCAGAGTATTTTCTGCCATTGTATTATTAATCAAAACTACAGACAGTCTGTTGTTGTAATATATTGCAATGTCATAACATTTCCAGATGAAGTAGTTTGATACTTGGTAACAAGAGCCTTGGACGTTATCCCCTGGAAAAATGGCCAAGCCTATAGATGAACTGTGGGCTTCATTTCCAGATGGACCGGATGTTAGTCCACATTCTACGCCAGGAACATGAAAAGCTACTCCATTAGTACCGCTGACCGAGTTATCTGTTAGTGTCAATTCTTTGGAGCCCATTCCACTTATAGCTCCAAAACGGGAACTGCTGCCACTCACAAGTACGACTAGGTTACGATGAATTGTCGTCCTGAAGGATTGCGTTTCGATCGCTGAAATTTTAATTGTATTTCTATATAAACATGGATCGTAATTACATTGGCATAGATAACAAATATATGATACAGGTTTTCAAATGTAAATGAAAAGTTAAGTAGATTGTATCGTTAAACATGTTTGCATTCGCATTTACCACTTAGGCCATTATGTAAAGAACCCGACACGGCAGTCGCTATCTTTACAGATGTTATAAATTTGTCATGTATTGATGGATACATTTCTGTGTTGGTGGATAAAACAAACTTAACTTAATAGTATACGCTAACAGTTCAATGTACTGTTATACTTAAGTCCATAATGAAGCATCAGTTAGTGTTTATTGTTTCGAAGCCATGAATATTGCCTAGAATAGATTTACCAGGGAATATATGTTTACTAGATGTTGGCGTTTTAAATTTGCTGTTAGTACTGTCAACTATCTGCTATTTTAAACAATGTTAAAAATGAAAAAAAAAGTTATTTACCTAGTAGAACAGAGTGATGCATGACATTTCCCGTCACTACGAGACTGTTGGTTCCGTACACGCCTACAGCTGACGAGAAGCCATGGTGAAATGTACACTTTGTCACAAACGACGATTTGTCTTCCGTTACTGTGCCGACGTTCCGATATGTCAGAGAAGGATAGTGAGGAAATAGAGAATATCGGAACTGTCCAGTATGGAAAAATTCGACGTTACCAAAGCTAGCATATCCTGCAGCAAATATAAAAGAAATCTGCTATATCATAATCAATTGTAATATTAGTATCATGCGTTTTAAATGTAAACGTAAACAAGTGAACACCTAACAGCATGGCGCCTACCATCGTACCATCTTCATTTTGATAATGATATTTTCCCTTCTTTATTTCTGTTTGATTGAAGTAGCTTTTGGTTTCAATTTCATACCGCTTATATAAAAACACCTTCAGAAATGCATTTGTCATTTCACATATTTACTAGTACAACACTGATTGTGAAAGAAATAGAATCCATCATTGCAATCTGAGAAAGATATGTTAAATAATCCCTTTGAATAGTGATGATATTCTTGAAATTTCAAAATTGAAGATGACCGCCTTGCGGCCATCATTTTTGCAACCAGTATCAAAGTAATACATGCATACTATTGGACCAAGGGAAACGTTCATTTGAAATATGAATAACAAACTATTCTTAAAATCCAAGATGGCTGCCTGGCCGCCATGTTTTTCCCCCCGATCAGTCCAAATATTGGACCTTTACCTGGAATTGGAGAAAGAACTGACAAGTACGATTTAAGAAATAGCAAGAACAGACTGTAACTCTTAAAATCCAAGATGGCTACCTGGCGGCAATCTGTTTTATGACACCGCTCAAAATAAAACAGGCACAATTAGTTCATGTAAATTGTGGAAAAAAATTGTCAAGCACTTTTTGAGATAACAAATTTAAACTTTTAAAATCCAGCCATCTTGTACTCATGGATAACTCAGAACTAAAGGGGACATATCAAATTTGAGAAATATTCCTTCATTGCTTTCTGAGAAACAGTGATACAACTTTAAATGTGAAACTCCAAGATGACAGCCTGTCGGCAATTTTGATTTTAAATCAGTCTCAAAAAATATGCAAAACTACAGACCAAGGGGAACCTACATATCGAATTTGATTAAGATCCCTCAAGTTCTTTCTGAAAAATTGCAATAACAAACCTTCACTGTAAAAATCCAAGATTGCTGCTGGTCAGCCATTTTGTTTTTCGATCAGTCTCAAAAGTTAACATGCACAACTAAAGATCCAGGGAAACGTACATATCAAATTTGAGATATATCCTTCAAGTCCTTCATGAGAACGAGCGATAACAAAGCTTTACTGTAACAAGAGGCCCAGCGGGCCTGTATCGCTAACCTTGAAATGTTATCAAATTGAAGTTATAATAGCCAGATGTTACTGGAAGTGTACATGCTTAGTCAGGGGTTATATTTATATATGCAATTGGACAAAATCCTGTCATTCCTAAATTAAATGGAAGATTTTGAAGAATTTGCCCCTCCCCTCTGCCCCCAGGATGGTCAGACTCATCGTTACAAAATAATGTCCCCTTCACCCAAGGATGCTTAAGACCAAATTTGGACATAATCCTGTCATTCCTACAGAAGAATGATATTTAAGTTATTCCTCTATATCCCTTATTTG
Source organism: Mizuhopecten yessoensis (assembly GCF_002113885.1). Classification (NCBI taxonomy): domain Eukaryota; kingdom Metazoa; phylum Mollusca; class Bivalvia; order Pectinida; family Pectinidae; genus Mizuhopecten; species Mizuhopecten yessoensis. The sequence continues at coordinate 80,916 of NW_018407055.1, read as the reverse complement.
GCTCACCTCTCTGCCCCAGGGGGCGAGACCTACTTTTTATACAAAATTGGTTCCCGTTCACACAATGGTGCTTCATCCAAAATTTAATGAAAATTATATCATTCCTACAGAGAAAGAATTATTTTGAAGAATTTGCTATGTTTCCCCTATTGGGCTCCATCCTCAGACCCCAGGGGGTTTAAGCCCACTATGTATACAAAACTGATTACTATTGAAATTTGGTCAAAATACCTTCATCCCAACGGAAGCTGAAGGATATTAAAGTTATTCCTCTATTTCCCTTAGTGGGCCCTGCCTTTCTTCCCTCAGGGGGGTCAGACCCACCGTTCATACAAAATTGGTTTCGCTTCACCCAAGGGTGCTTCATACTAAATTTGGACAAGATCCTGTCATTCCTTCAAAAAAAGAAGGATTTAAAAGAATTTGCTATCTTTTCCCCATTGGGCCCCACTCCTCTATCCCAGGAGGGCAACACTCACTGTTTATACACAATTGAGTGTTATTGGTTAAATGATGCTCCAGACTTAATTAGAATAAAATCCCTTTATCCCTACGGTAGAAGAAGGATTTTAAAGGTTTTACCTCGCTTTCCCCTATTGGACCCC